>NC_054478.1:1589142-1675295 GCF_017639515.1 Carcharodon carcharias | reverse complement strand
AGTCAGTGTGTGTGGGACCTGTACCCAGTGAGAGTCAGTCTGTGGGGACATGTACCCCAGTGAGAGTCAGTGTGTGTGGGACCGTACCAGTGAGAGTCAGTGTGTGTGGGACATGTACGCAGTGAGAGTCAGTGTGTGTGGGACATGTACCCCAGTGCGGAGTCAGTTGTGATGGGACATGTACCCCAGTGAGAGTCAGTGTGGTGTGGGACATGTATACCCAATGAGAGTCAGTGTGTGTGGTACATGTACCACAGTTAGAGTCAGTGTGTGTGGGACATGTACCCCAGTGAGAGTCAATGTGTGTGGTACTGTACCACAGTTAGAGTCAGTGTGTATGGGACATGTACCCCAGTTAGAGTCATTGTGTGTGGTACATGTACCCCAGTGAGAGTCAGTGTGTGTGGGACATGTACCCCAGTGAGAGTCAATGAGTGTTGGACATGTAGCAAAGTGAGAGTCAGTGTGTGTGGGACATGTACCCCAGTGAGAGTCAGTGTGTGTGGGACATGTACCCCAGTGAGAGTCAGTATGTTTGGGACATGCACCCGAGTGAGAATCATTGTGTGCGGGACCCGTACGACAGTGAGAGTAAATGTGTGTGGGACATGTACTCCAGTGAGAGTCAGTGTGTGTGGGACATGTTCTCCAGTGAGAGTCAGTGTGTGTGGGACATGTACCCCAGTGAGAGTCAGTGTGTGTGGGACATGTACCCCAGTGAGAGTCAGTGTGTGAGGAACTGTAACCCAGTGAGAGTCAGTGTGTGTGGGACATGTACCCCAGTGAGAGTCAGTGTGTGTGGGACATGTACCCCAGTGAGAGTCAGTGTGTGTGGGACTGTACCCCAGTGATGTCAATGTGTGTGGGACATGTACCCCAGTGAGAGTCAATGTGTGTGGGACATGTACCCCAGTGAGAGTCAATGTGTGTGGGACATGTATCGCAGTGATATTCAGTGTGTGTGGGACATGTACCCCAGTGAGAGTCAATGTGTGTGGGACATGTACCCAGTGAGAGTCAGTGTGTTTGGGACCCTTACCCCAGTGAGAGTCAGTGTGTGTGGGACTGTACCCCAGTGAGAGTCAGAGTGTGTGGGACATGTACCCCAGTGAGAGTCAGTGTGTGTGGGTCATGTACCCCAGTGAGAGTCAGTGTGTGTGGGACCCTACCCAGTGAGAGTCAGTGTGTGTGGGACATGTACCCCAGTGAGAGTCAATGTGTGTGGGACATGTACCCCAGTGAGAGTCATTGTGTGTGGGACATGTACCCCAGTGAGAGTCAGTGTGTGTGGGAATTTACGCCAGTGAGAGTCAGTGTGTGGGGACTGTACACCAGTGAGAGTCAGTGTGTGTGGGACATGTACCCCAGTGAGAGTCAGTGTGTGTGGGATCCGTACCCCAGTGAGAGTCAGTGTGTGTGGGACCTGTACGCCAGTGAGAGTCTGTCTGTGTGGGACAAGTACCCCAGTGAGAGTCAGTGTGTGTGGGACCTGTACCCCAGTGAGAGTCACTGTTTGTGGGACATGTACCCCAGTGAGAGTCAGTGTGTGTGGGACATGTACCCCAGTGAGAGTCAGTGTGTGTGGGACATGTACCCCAGTGAGAGTCAGTGTGTGTGGGACATGTACCCCAGGGAGAGTCAGTGTGTGTGGGACATGTACCCCAGTGAGAGTCAGTGTGTGTGGTACTGTTCCACAGTTAGAGTCAGTGTGTGTGGGACATGTACCCCAGGGAGAGTCAGTGTGTGTGGGACATGTACCCCAGTGAGAGTCAATGAGTGTTGGACATGTAGCAAAGTGAGAGTCAGTGTGTGTGGGACATGTACCCCAGTGAGAGTCAGTGTGTGTGGGACATGTACCCCAGTGAGAGTCAGTGTGTGTGGGACATGTACCCCAGTGAGAGTCAGTGTGTGTGGGACATGCACCCGAGTGAGAATCATTGTGTGCGGGACCCGTACCACAGTGAGAGTAAATGTGTGTGGGACATGTACTCCAGTGAGAGTCAGTGTGTGTGGGACATATACTCCAGTGAGAGTCAGTGTGTGTGGGACATGTAACCCAGTGAGAGTCAGAGTGTGTGTGAAAGTACCCCAGTGAGAGTCAGTGTGTGTGGGAATGTACGCCAGTGAGAGTCAGTGTGTGTGCGACATGTACCCCAGTGAGAGTCAATGTGTGTGGGACATGAACGCCAGTGAGAGTCAGTGTGTGCGGGACTTGTACCCCAGTGGGAGAAAGTGTGTGTGGGACACGTACCCCAGTGAGAGTCAGACTGTGTGGGACTGTTCCCCATTGACAGTCAATGTGTGTGCGACATGTACCCCAGTGAGAGTCTGTGTGTGGGGGACATGTACCCCTGTGAGAGTCAGTGAGAGTGGGACTGTACCCCAGTGAGAGTCATGGTGTGTGGGACATGTTCCCCAGTGAGAGTCAGTGTGTGTGGGACATGTACCCGACTGAGAGTCACTGTATGTGGTACCCGTACCCGAGTGAGACTCAAATTGAGTGGGACATGTACCCCAGTGAGAGTCAGTGTGTGTGGGACATGTACCCCAGTGAGAGTCAGTGTGTGTGGGACATGTACCCCAGTGGGATTAAGTGTGTGTGGGACATGTACACCAGTGAGAGTCAGTGTGTGTGGGACTGTTCACCAGTGAGAGTCAGTGTGTGTGGGACTGTACCCGAGTGAGAGTCAGTGTGTGTGAGACATGTTCCCCAGTGAGAGTCAGTGTGTGTGGGACATGTACCCCAGTGAGAGTCAGTGTGTGTGGGACATGTACCCCAGTGAGAGTCAGTGTGTGTGGGACCTGTACCCCAGTGAGAGTCAGTGTGTGTGGGACATGTACCCCAGTGAGAGTCAGTGTGTGTGGGACATGTACACCAGTGAGAGTCAGTGTGTGTGGGACATGTACCCCAGTGAGAGTCAGTGTGTGTGGGATCCGTACCCCAGTGAGAGTCAGTGTGTGTGGGACATGTACCCCAGTGAGAGTCAGTGTGTGTGGGACATGTACCCCAGTGAGAGTCAGTGTGTGTGGGACATGTACCCCAGTGAGAGTCAGTGTGTGTGGGACATGTACCCCAGTGAGAGTCAGTGTGTGTGGTACTGTTCCACAGTGAGAGTCAGTGTGTGTGGGACATGTACCCCAGGGAGAGTCAGTGTGTGTGGGACATGTACCCCAGTGAGAGTCAGTGTGTGTGGTACTGTACCACAGTGAGAGTCAGTGTGTGTGGGACATGTACCCCAGTGAGAGTCAGTGTGTGTGGGACATGTACCCCAGTGAGAGTCAGTGTGTGTGGGACATGTACCCCAGTGAGAGTCAGTGTGTGTTGGACATGTACCCCAGTGAGAGTCAGTGTGTGTGGGACATGTACCCAGTGAGAGTCAGTGTGTGTGGGACATGTACCCCAGTGAGAGTCAGTGTGTGTGGGACTGTACCCCAGTTAGAGTCAGTGTGTGTGGGACATGTACCCCAGTGAGAGTCAGTGTGTGTGGGACATGTACCCCAGTGAGAGTCAGTGTGTGTGGGACATGTACCCCAGTGAGAGTCAATGTGTGTTGGACATGTAGCCCAGTGAGAGTCAGTGTGTGTGGGACATGTACCCTAGTGAGAGTCAGTGTGTGTGGGACATGTACCCCAGTGAGAGTCAGTATGTTTGGGACATGTACCCGAGTGAGAGTCATTGTGTGCGGGACATGTACCCCAGTGAGAGTCAGTGTGTGTGGGACATGTACCCCAGTGAGAGTCAGTGTGTGTGGGACATGTACTCCAGTGAGAGTCAGTGTGTGTGGGACTGTACCCCAGTGAGAGTCAGTGTGTGTGGAACTGTACCCCAGTGAGAGTCAGTGTGTGTGGAACTGTACCCCAGTGAGAGTCAGTGTGTGTGGGACATGTACCCCAGTGAGAGTCAGTGTGTGTGGGACATGTACCCCAGTGAGAGTCAGTGTGTGTGGGACTGTACCCCAGTGAGAGTCAATGTGTGTGGGACATGTACCCCAGTGAGAGTCAATGTGTGTGGGACATGTACCCCAGTGAGAGTCAGTGTGTGTGGGACATGTACCCCAGTGAGAGTCAGTGTGTGTGGGACATGTACCACAGTGAGAGTAAATGTGTGTGGGACATGTCCCCCAGTGAGAGTCAGTGTGTGTGGGACATGTACCCCAGTGAGAGTCAGTGTGTGTGGGACTGTACCCCAGTGAGAGTCAGTGTGTGTGGGACATGTACCCCAGTGAGAGTCAGTGTGTGTGGGACCGTACCCCAGTGAGAGTCAGTGTGTGTGGGACATGTACCCCAGTGAGAGTCAGTGTGTGTGGGACATGTACCCCAGTGAGAGTCAGTGTGTGTGGGACATGTACCCCAGTGAGAGTCAGTGTGTGTGGGACATGTACCCCAGTGAGAGTCAGTGTGTGTGGGACATGTACCCCAGTGAGAGTCAGTGTGTGTGGAACTGTACCCCAGTGAGAGTCAGTGTGTGTGTGACAAGTACCCCAGTGAGAGTCAGTGTGTGTGGGACATGTGCCCCAGTGAGAGTCAGTGTGTGTGGGACTGTACCCCAGTGAGAGTCAGTGTGTGTGGGACATGTACCCCAGTGAGAGTCAGTGTGTGTGGGACATGTACCCCAGTGAGAGTCAGTGTGTGTGGGACATGTACCCCAGTGAGAGTCAGTGTGTGTGGGACATGTACCCCAGTGAGAGTCAGTGTGTGTGGGACATGTACCCCAGAGAGTCAGTGTGTGTGGGACATGTACCCCAGTGAGAGTCAGTGTGTGTGGGACTGTACCCCAGTGAGAGTCAATGTGTGTGGGACTGTACCCCAGTGAGAGTCAGTGTGTGTGGGACTGTACCCAAGTGAGAGTCAATGTGTGTGGGACATGTACCCCAGTGAGAGTCAGTGTGTGTGGGACATGTACCCCAGTGAGAGTCAGTGTGTGTGGGACATGTACCCCAGTGAGAGTCAGTGTGTGTGGGACATGTACCCCAGTGAGAGTCAGTGTGTGTGGGACATGTACCCCAGTGAGAGTCATTGTGTGTGGGACATGTACCCCAGTGAGAGTCAGTGTGTGTGGGACATGTACCCCAGTGAGAGTCAGTGTGTGTGGGACATGTACCCAGTGAGAGTCAGTGTGTGTGGGACATGTACCCCAGTGAGAGTCAGTGTGTGTGGGACTGTACCCCAGTGAGAGTCAGTGTGTGGGGACATGTACCCCAGTGAGAGTCAGTGTGTGTGGGACATGTACCCCAGTGAGAGTCAGTGTGTGTGGGACATGTACCCCAGTGAGAGTCAGTGTGTGTGGGACATGTACCCCAGTGAGAGTCAGTGTGTGTGGGACATGTACCCCTGTGAGAGTCAGTGTGTGTGGGACATGTACCCCAGTGAGAGTCAGTGTATGTGAGCCCTGTACCCCAGTGAGAGTCAAGTGTGTGTGGGACATGTACCCCAGTGAGAGTCAGTGTGTGTGGGACTGTACCCCAGTGAGAGTCAGTGTGTGTGGGACATGTACCCCAGTGAGAGTCAGTGTGTGTGGGACATGTACCCCAGTGAGAGTCAGTGTGTGTGGGACATGTACCCCAGTGAGAGTCAGTGTGTGTGGGACATGTACCCCAGTGAGAGTCAAATTGTGTGGGACATTTACCCCAGTGAGAGTCAGTGTGTTTGGAACATGTACCCCAGTGAGAGTCAATGTGTGTGGGACATGTACCACAGAGAGACTCAGTGTGTGTGGGACATGTACCCCAGTGAGAGTCAGTGTGTGTGGGACTGTACCCCAGTGAGAGTCAGTGTGTGTGGGACATGTACACCAGTGAGAGTCAATGTGTGTGGGACATGTACCCCAGTGAGAGTCAGTGTGTGTGGGACATGTACCCAGTGAGAGTCAGTGTGTGTGGGACATGTACCCAAATGAGAGTAATTGTGTGTGGGACTGTACCCCAGTGAGAGTCAGTGTGTGTGGAACTGTACCCCAGTGAGAGTCAATGTGTGTGGGACATGTACCCCAGTGAGAGTCAGTGTGTGTGGGACATGTACCCCAGTGAGAGTCAGTGTGTGTGGGACATGTACCCCAGTGAGAGTCAGTGTGTGTGGGACTGTACCCCAGTGAGAGTCAGTGTGTGTGGAACTGTACCCCAGTGAGAGTCAGTGTGTGTGGGACTGTACCCCAGTGAGAGTCAGTGTGTGTGGGACATGTACCCCAGTGAGAGTCAGTGTGTGTGGGACATGTACCCCAGTGAGAGTCAGTGTGTGTGGGACTGTACCCCAGTGAGAGTCAGTGTGTGTGGGACATGTACCCCAGTGAGAGTCAGTGTGTGTGGGACATGTACCCCAGTGAGAGTCAGTGTGTGTGGGACATGTACCCCAGTGAGAGTCAGTGTGTGTAGGACATGTACCCCAGTGAGAGTCAATGTGTGCCGGACATGTACCCCAGTGAGAGTCAGTTTGTGTGGGACATGTACCCAAGGGAGAGTCAGTGTTTGTGGGACATGTACCCGAGTGAGAGTCAGTGTGTGTGGGACATGTACCCCAGTGAGAGTCAGTGTGTGTGGGACATGTACCCCAGTGAGAGTCAGTGTGTGTGGGACCCGTACCCCAGTGAGAGTCATTGTGTGTGGGACATGTACCCCAGTGAGAGTCAGTGTGTGTGGGACATGTACCTCAGTGAGAGTCAGTGTGTGTGGGACATGTACCCCAGTGAGAGTCAGTGTGTGTGGGACATGTACCCCAGTGAGAGTCAGTGTGTGTGGGACATGTACCCCAGTGAGAGTCAGTGTGTGTGGGACATGTACCCAGTGAGAGTCAGTGTGTGTGGGACATGTACCCCAGTGAGAGTCAGTGTGTGTGGGACATGTACCCAGTGAGAGTCAGTGTGTGTGGGACATGTACCCCAGTGAGAGTCAGTGTGTGTGGGACATGTACCAAAGTGAGAGTCAATGTGTGTGGGACCCGTACCTCAGTGTGAGTCAATGTGTGTGGGACATTTAACCCAGTGAGAGTCAGTGTTTGTGGGACATGTAACCAAGTGAGAGTCAGTGTGTGAGGAACTGCACCCCAGTGAGAGTCAGTGTGTGTGTGACATGTACCCCAGTGAGAGTCAGTGTGTGTGGGACATGTACCCCAGTGAGAGTCAGTGTGTGTGGGACATGTACCCCAGTGAGAGTCAGTGTGTGTGGGACATGTACCCCAGTGAGAGTCAGTGTGTGTGGGACTGTACCCCAGTGAGAGTCAATGTGTGTGGGACATGTACCCCAGTGAGAGTCAGTGTGTGTGGGACATGTACCCCAGTGAGAGTCAGTGTGTGGGACATGTACCCCAGTGAGAGTCAGTGTGTGTGGGACATGTACCCCAGTGAGAGTCAGTGTGTGTGGGACATGTACCCCAGTGAGAGTCAGTGTGTGTGGGACTGTACCCCAGTGAGAGTCAATGTGTGTGGACATGTACCCCAGTGAGAGTCAGTGTGTGTGGGACATGTACCCCAGTGAGAGTCAGTGTGTGTGGGACATGTGCCCCAGTGAGAGTCAGTGTGTGTTGAACTGTACCCCAGTGAGAGTCAGTGTGTGAGGACATGTACCCCAGTGAGAGTCAGTGTGTGTGGGACATGTACCCCAGTGAGAGTCAGTGTGGGTGGGACATGTACCCCAGTGAGAGTCAGTGCATGTGGGACATGTACCCCAGTGAGAGTCAGTGTGTGTGGGACATGTACCCCAGTGAGAGTCAATGTGTGTGGGACATGTACCCCAGTGATAGTAAGAGTGTGTGGGACATGTACCCAAATGAGAGTCATTGTGTCTGGGACTGTAGCCCAGTGAGAGTCAGTGTGTGTGGGACATGTACCCCAGTGAGAGTCAATGTGTGTGGGACATGTACCCCAGTGAGAGTCAGTGTGTGTGGGACATGTACCCAGTGAGAGTCAGTGTGTGTGGGACATGTACCCCAGTGAGAGTCAGTGTGTGTGGGACATGTACCCCAGTGAGAGTCAGTGTGTGTGGGACTGTACCCCAGTGAGAGTCAGTGTGTGTGGACATGTACCCCAGTGAGAGTCAGTGTGTGTGGGACATGTACCCCAGTGAGAGTCAGTGTGTGTGGGACATGTACCCCAGTGAGAGTCAGTGTGTGTGGGACATGTACCCCAGTGAGAGTCAGTGTGTGTGGGACATGTACCCCAGTGAGAGTCAGTGTGTGTGGGACTGTACCCCAGTGAGAGTCAGTGTGTGTGGGACATGTACCCCAGTGAGAGTCAGTGTGTGTGGGACTGTACCCCAGTGACAGTCAGTGTGTGTGGGACATGTACCCCAGTGAGAGTCAGTGTGTGTGGGACATGTAACCCAGTGAGAGTCAGTGTGTGTGGGACATGTACCCCAGTGAGAGTCAGTGTGTGTGGGACATGTACCCCAGTGAGAGTCAGTGTGTGTGGGACATGTACCCCAGTGAGAGTCAGTGTGTGTGGGACATGTACCCCAGTGAGAGTCAGTGTGTGTGGGACACGTACCCCAGTGAGAGTCAGTGTGTGTGGGACATGTACCCCAGTGAGAGTCAGTGTGTGTGGTACTGTACCACAGTGAGAGTCAATTTGTGTGGGACATGTACCCCAGTGAGAGTCAGTGTGTGTGGGACGGTACCCCAGTGAGAGTCAGTGTGTGTGGGACTGTACCCCAGTGAGAGTCAGTGTGTGTGGGACATGTACCCCAGTGAGAGTCAGTGTGTGTGGGACATGTAGCCCAGTGAGAGTCAGTGTGTGTGGGACATGTACCCCAGTGAGAGTCAGTGTGTGTGGGACATGTACCCCAGTGAGAGTCAGTGTGTGTGGGACATGTACCCCAGTGAGAGTCAGTGTGTGTGGGACTGTACCCCAGTGAGAGTCAGTGTGTGTGGGACATGTACCCCAGTGAGAGTCAGTGTGTGTGGGACTGTACCCCAGTGAGAGTCAGTGTGTGTGGGACATGTACCCCAGTGAGAGTCAGTGTGTGTGGGACATGTACCCCAGTGAGAGTCAGTGTGTGGGACATGTACCCCAGTGAGAGTCAGTGTGTGTGGGACATGTACCCCAGTGAGAGTCAGTGTGTGTGGGACATGTACCCCAGTGAGAGTCAGTGTGTGTGGGACATGTACCCCAGTGAGAGTCAGTGTGTGTGGGACATGTACCCCAGTGAGAGTCAGTGTGTGTGGGACATGTACCCAGTGAGAGTCAGTGTGTGTGGGACATGTACCCCAGTGAGAGTCAGTGTGTGTGGGTATGTACCCCAGTGAGAGTCAGTGTGTGTGGGACATGTACCCCAGTGAGAGTCAATGTGTGTGGGACATGTACCCCAGTGAGAGTCAGTGTGTGTGGGACATGTACCCCAGTGAGAGTCAATGTGTGTGGGACATGTACCCCAGTGAGAGTCAGTGTGTGTGGGACATGTACCCCAGTGAGAGTCAGTGTGTGTGGGACACGTACCCCAGTGAGAGTCAGTGTGTGTGGGACATGTACCCCAGTGAGAGTCAGTGTGTGTGGGACATGTACCCCAGTGAGAGTCAGTGTGTGTGGGACATGTACCCCAGTGAGAGTCAATGTGTGTGGGACATGTACCCCAGTGAGAGTCAGTGTGTGTGGGACATGTACCCCAGTGAGAGTCAGTGTGTATGGAACTGTACCCCAGTGAGAGTCAGTGTGTGTGGAAGTGTACCCCAGTGAGAGTCAGTGTGTGTGGAACTGTACCCCAGTGAGAGTCAGTGTGTGTGGGACATGTACCCCAGTGAGAGTCAGTGTGTGTGGGACATGTACCCCAGTGAGAGTCAGTGTGTGTGGGACATGTACCCCAGTGAGAGTCAGTGTGTGTGGGACATGTACCCCAGTGAGAGTCAGTATGTGTGGGACTGTACCCCAGTGAGAGTCAGTGTGTGAGGAAATGTACCCCAGTGAGAGTCAGTGTGTGTGGGACATGTACCCCAGTGAGAGTCAGTGTGTGTGGGACTGAACCCCAGTGAGAGTCAGTGTGTGTGGGACATGTACCCCAGTGAGAGTCAGTGTGTGTGGGACATGTACCCCAGTGAGAGTCAGTGTGTGTGGGACACGTAACCCAGTGAGAGTCAATGTGTGTGGGACATGTACCCCAGTGAGAGTCAGTGTGTGTGGGACATGTACCCCAGTGAGAGTCAGTGTGTGTGGGACATGTACCCCAGTGAGAGTCAGTGTGTGTGGGACATGTACCCCAGTGAGAGTCAGTGTGTGTGGGACATGTACCCCAGTGAGAGTCAGTGTGTGTGGGACATGTACCCCAGTGAGAGTCAGTGTGTGTGGGACATGTACCCCAGTGAGAGTCAGTGTGTGTGGGACATGTACCCCAGTTAGAGTCAGTGTGTGTGGGACATGTACCCCAGTGAGAGTAGGTGTGTGTGGGACTGTACGCCAGTGAGAGTCAGTGTGTGTGGGACATGTACCCCAGTGAGAGTCAATGTGTGTGGGACATGTACCCCAGTGAGAGTCAGTGTGTGTGGGACATGTACCCCAGTGAGAGTCAGTGTGTGTGGGACATGTACCCCAGTGAGAGTCAGTGTGTGTGGGACTGTACCCCAGTGAGAGTCAGTGTGTGTGGGACATGTACCCCAGTGAGAGTCAGTGTGTGTGGGACCCTTACCCCAGTGAGAGTCAGTGTGTGTGAGACATGTACCCAGTGAGAGTCAGTGTGTGTGGGACATGTACCCCAGTGAGAGTCAGTGTGTGTGGAACTGTACCCCAGTGAGAGTCAGTGTGTGTGGAACATGTACCCCAGTGAGAGTCAGTGTGTGTGGGACATGTACCCCAGTGAGAGTCAGTGTGTGTGGGACATGTACCCCAGTGAGAGTCAGTGTGTGTGGGACTGTACCCCAGTGAGAGTCAGTGTGTGTGGGACATGTACCCAGTGAGAGTCAGTGTGTGTGGGACATGTACCCAGTGAGAGTCAGTGTGTGTGGGACATGTACCCCAGTGAGAGTCAGTGTGTGTGGGACATGTACCCCAGTGAGAGTCAGTGTGTGTGGGACATGTACCCCAGTGAGAGTCAGTGTGTGTGGGACATGTACCCCAGTGAGAGTCAGTGTGTGTGGGACATGTACCCCAGTGAGAGTCAGTGTGTGTGGGACATGTACCCCAGTGAGAGTCAGTGTGTGTGGGACATGTACCCCAGTGAGAGTCAGTGTGTGTGGGACATGTACCCAGTGAGAGTCAGTGTGTGTGGGACATGTACCCCAGTGAGAGTCAGTGTGTGTGGGACATGTACCCCAGTGAGAGTCAGTGTGTGTGGGACATGTACCCCAGTGAGAGTCAGTGTGTGTGGGACATGTACCCCAGTGAGAGTCAGTGTGTGTGGGACATGTACCCCAGTGAGAGTCAGTGTGTGTGGGACATGTACCCCAGTGAGAGTCAGTGTGTGTGGGACATGTACCCCAGTGAGAGTCAGTGTGTGTGGGACATGTACCCCAGTGAGAGTCAGTGTGTGTGGGACATGTACCCCAGTGAGAGTCAGTGTGTGTGGGACATGTACCCCAGTGAGAGTCAGTGTGTGTGGGACATGTACCCAGTGAGAGTCAGTGTGTGTGGGACATGTACCCCAGTGAGAGTCAGTGTGTGTGGGACATGTACCCCAGTGAGAGTCAGTGTGTGTGGGACATGTACCCCAGTGAGAGTCAGTGTGTGTGGGACATGTACCCCAGTGAGAGTCAGTGTGTGTGGGACATGTACCCCAGTGAGAGTCAGTGTGTGTGGGACATGTACCCCAGTGAGAGTCAGTGTGTGTGGGACATGTACCCCAGTGAGAGTCAGTGTGTGTGGGACATGTACCCCAGTGAGAGTCAGTGTGTGTGGGACATGTACCCCAGTGAGAGTCAGTGTGTGTGGGACATGTACCCCAGTGAGAGTCAGTGTGTGTGGGACATGTACCCCAGTGAGAGTCAGTGTGTGTGGGACATGTACCCCAGTGAGAGTCAGTGTGTGTGGGACATGTACCCCAGTGAGAGTCTGTGTGTGTGGGACATGTACCCAGTGAGAGTCAGTGTGTGTGGAACTGTACCCCAGTGAGAGTCAGTGTGTGTGGGACATGTACCCCAGTGAGAGTCAGTGTGTGTGGGACATGTACCCCAGTGAGAGTCAGTGTGTGTGGCACATGTACCCCAGTGAGAGTCAGTGTGTGTGGGACATGTGCCCCAGTGAGAGTCAGTGTGTGTGGGAC
This sequence comes from Carcharodon carcharias, assembly GCF_017639515.1. Classification (NCBI taxonomy): domain Eukaryota; kingdom Metazoa; phylum Chordata; class Chondrichthyes; order Lamniformes; family Lamnidae; genus Carcharodon; species Carcharodon carcharias. The sequence goes on along the minus strand of NC_054478.1, from coordinate 1,663,125 downwards.
ATGTACCCCAGTGAGAGTCAGTGTGTGTGGGACATGTACCCCAGTGAGAGTCAGTGTGTGTGGGACATGTACCCCAGTGAGAGTCAGTGTGTGTGGGACATGTACCCCAGTGAGAGTCAGTGTGTGTGGGACATGTACCCCAGTGAGAGTCAGTGTGTGTGGGACATGTACCCAGTGAGAGTCAGTGTGTGTGGGACATGTACCCCAGTGAGAGTCAGTGTGTGTGGGACATGTACCCCAGTGAGAGTCAGTGTGTGTGGGACATGTACCCCAGTGAGAGTCAGTGTGTGTGGGACATGTACCCCAGTGAGAGTCAGTGTGTGTGGGACATGTACCCCAGTGAGAGTCAGTGTGTGTGGGACATGTACCCAGTGAGAGTCAGTGTGTGTGGGACATGTACCCCAGTGAGAGTCAGTGTGTGTGGGACATGTACCCAGTGAGAGTCAGTGTGTGTGGGACATGTACCCCAGTGAGAGTCAGTGTGTGTGGGACATGTACCCCAGTGAGAGTCAGTGTGTGTGTGGGACATGTACCCCAGTGAGAGTCAGTGTGTGTGGGACATGTACCCCAGTGAGAGTCAGTGTGTGTGGGACATGTACCCCAGTGAGAGTCAGTGTGTGTGGGACATGTACCCCAGTGAGAGTCAGTGTGTGTGGGACATGTACCCCAGTGAGAGTCAGTGTGTGTGGGACATGTACCCCAGTGAGAGTCAGTGTGTGTGGGACATGTACCCCAGTGAGAGTCAGTGTGTGTGGGACATGTACCCCAGTGAGAGTCAGTGTGTGTGGGACATGTACCCCAGTGAGAGTCAGTGTGTGTGGGACATGTACCCCAGTGAGAGTCAGTGTGTGTGGGACATGTACCCAGTGAGAGTCAGTGTGTGTGGGACATGTACCCCAGTGAGAGTCAGTGTGTGTGGGACATGTACCCCAGTGAGAGTCAGTGTGTGTGGGACATGTACCCAGTGAGAGTCAGTGTGTGTGGGACATGTACCCCAGTGAGAGTCAGTGTGTGTGGGACATGTACCCCAGTGAGAGTCAGTGTGTGTGGGACATGTACCCCAGTGAGAGTCAGTGTGTGTGGGACATGTACCCCAGTGAGAGTCAGTGTGTGTGGGACATGTACCCCAGTGAGAGTCAGTGTGTGTGGGACATGTACCCCAGTGAGAGTCAGTGTGTGTGGGACATGTACCCCAGTGAGAGTCAGTGTGTGTGGGACTGTACCCCAGTGAGAGTCAGTGTGTGAGGAAATGTACCCCAGTGAGAGTCAGTGTGTGGGACATGTACCCCAGTGAGAGTCAGTGTGTGTGGGACTGTACCCCAGTGAGAGTCAATGTGTGTGGGACATGTACCCAGTGAGAGTCAGTGTGTGTGGGACATGTACCCCAGTGAGAGTCAGTGTGTGTGGGACATGTACCCCAGTGAGAGTCAGTGTGTGTGGGACATGTACCCAGTGAGAGTCAGTGTGTGTGGAACTGTACCCCAGTGAGAGTCAGTGTGTGTGGAACTGTACCCCAGTGAGAGTCAGTGTGTGTGGGACATGTACCCCAGTGAGAGTCAGTGTGTGTGGGACATGTACCCCAGTGAGAGTCAGTGTGTGTGGGACATGTACCCCAGTGAGAGTCAGTGTGTGTGGAACTGTACCCCAGTGAGAGTCAGTGTGTGTGGGACATGTACCCCAGTGAGAGTCAGTGTGTGTGGGACATGTACCCCAGTGAGAGTCAGTGTGTGTGGGCCATGTACCCCAGTGAGAGTCAATGTGTGTGGGACATGTACCCCAGTGAGAGTCAGTGTGTGTGGGACATGTACCCCAGTGAGAGTCAGTGTGTGTGGGACATGTACCCCAGTGAGAGTCAGTGTGTGTGGGACATGTACCCCAGTGAGAGTCAGTGTGTGTGGGACATGTACCCCAGTGAGAGTCAGTGTGTGTGGGACTGTACCCCAGTGAGAGTCAGTGTGTGTGGGACATGTACCCCAGTGAGAGTCAGTGTGTGTGGGACATGTACCCAGTGAGAGTCAGTGTGTGTGGGACATGTACCCAGTGAGAGTCAGTGTGTGTGGGACATGTACCCCAGTGAGAGTCAGTGTGTGTGGGACATGTACCCCAGTGAGAGTCAGTGTGTGTGGGACATGTACCCCAGTGAGAGTCAGTGTGTGTGGGACATGTACCCCAGTGAGAGTCAGTGTGTGTGGGACATGTACCCCAGTGAGAGTCAGTGTGTGTGGGACATGTACCCCAGTGAGAGTCAGTGTGTGTGGGACATGTAACCCAGTGAGAGTCAGTGTGTGTGGGAAATGTACCCCAGTGAGAGTCAGTGTGTGTGGGACATGTACCCCAGTGAGAGTCAGTGTGTGTGGGACATGTACCCCAGTGAGAGTCAGTGTGTGTGGGACATGTACCCCAGTGAGAGTCAGTGTGTGTGGGACATGTACCCCAGTGAGAGTCAGTGTGTGTGGGACATGTACCCCAGTGAGAGTCAGTGTGTGTGGGACATGTACCCAGTGAGAGTCAGTGTGTGTGGGACATGTACCCCAGTGAGAGTCAGTGTGTGTGGGACTGTACCCCAGTGAGAGTCAGTGTGTGTGGGACATGTACCCCAGTGAGAGTCAGTGTGTGTGGGACATGTACCCCAGTGAGAGTCAGTGTGTGTGGGACATGTACCCCAGTGAGATTCAGTGTGTGTGGGACATGTACCCCAGTGAGAGTCAGTGTGTGTGGGACATGTACCCAGTGAGAGTCAGTGTGTGTGGGACATGTACCCCAGTGAGAGTCAGTGTGTGTGGGACATGTACCCCAGTGAGAGTCAGTGTGTGTGGGACATGTACCCCAGTGAGAGTCAGTGTGTGTGGGACATGTACCCCAGTGAGAGTCAGTGTGTGTGGGACATGTACCCCAGTGAGAGTCAGTGTGTGTGGAACTGTACCCCAGTGAGAGTCAGTGTGTGTGGGACATGTACCCCAGTGAGAGTCAGTGTGTGTGGGACATGTACCCCAGTGAGAGTCAGTGTGTGTGGGACATGTACCCCAGTGAGAGTCAGTGTGTGTGGGACTGTACCCCAGTGAGAGTCAGTGTGTGTGGGACATGTACCCCAGTGAGAGTCAGTGTGTGTGGGACATGTACCCCAGTGAGAGTCAGTGTGTGTGGGACATGTACCCCAGTGAGAGTCAGTGTGTGTGGGACATGTACCCCAGTGAGAGTCAGTGTGTGTGGACATGTACCCCAGTGAGAGTCAGTGTGTGTGGGACATGTACCCCAGTGAGAGTCAGTGTGTGTGGGACATGTACCCCAGTGAGAGTCAGTGTGTGTGGGACATGTACCCCAGTGAGAGTCAGTGTGTGTGGGACATGTACCCAGTGAGAGTCAGTGTGTGTGGGACATGTACCCCAGTGAGAGTCAGTGTGTGTGGGACATGTACCCCAGTGAGAGTCAGTGTGTGTGGGACATGTACCCCAGTGAGAGTCAGTGTGTGTGGGACATGTACCCCAGTGAGAGTCAGTGTGTGTGGGACATGTACCCCAGAGAGAGTCAGTGTGTGAGGGACCCGTACCCCAGTGAGAGTCAGTGTGTGTGGGACATGTACCCCAGTGAGAGTCAGTGTGTGTGGGACTGTACCCCAGTGAGAGTCAGTGTGTGTGGGACATGTACCCCAGTCAGAGTCAGTGTGTGTGGGACCCGTAACCCAGTGAGAGTCAGTGTGTGTGGGACATGTACCCCAGTGAGAGTCAGTGTGTGTGGGACATGTACCCCAGTGAGAGTCAGTGTTTGTGGGACATGTACCCCAGTGAGAGTCAGTGTGTGTGGGACATGTACCCCAGTGAGAGTCAGTGTGTGTGGGACATGTACCCCAGTGAGAGTCAGTGTGTGTGGGAATGTACGCCAGTGAGAGACAGTGTGTGTGGGACTGTTCCACAGTTAGAGTCAGTGTGTGTGGGTCTGTACCCCAGTGAGAGTCAGTGTGTGTGGGACATGTACCCCAGTGAGAGTCAGTGTGTGTGGGACATGTACCCCAGTGAGAGTCAGTGTGTGTGGGACATGTACCCCAGTGAGAGTCAGTGTGTGTGGGACATGTACCCCAGTGAGAGTCAGTGTGTGTGGGACATGTACCCCAGTGAGAGTCAGTGTGTGTGGGACATGTACCCAGTGAGAGTCAGTGTGTGTGGGACATGTACCCAGTGAGAGTCAGTGTGTGTGGGAAATGTACCCCAGTGAGAGTCAATGTGTGTGTGACATGTACCCCAGTGAGAGTCAAAGTGTGTGGGACTGAACCCCAGTGAGAGTCAACGTGTGTGGGACATGTAGACCAGTGAGAGTCAGTGTGTGTAGGACATGTACCCCAGTGAGAGTCAGTGTGTGTGGGACATGCACTCCAGTGAGAGTCAGTGTGTGTGGGACATGTACCCCAGAGAGACTCAGTGTGTGGGACATGAAACCCAGTGAGTGTCAGTGTGTGTGGGACTGTACCCCAGTGAGAGTCAATGTGTGTGGGACTGAACCCCAGTGAGAGTCAATGTGTGTGGGACATGTACCCCAGTGAGAGTCAGTGTGTGTGGGACATGTACCCCAGTGAGAGTCAGTGGGTGTGGGACATGTACCCCAGTGAGAGTCAGTGTGTGTGGGACATGTACCCCAGTGAGAGTCAGATTGTGTGGGTATGTAACCCAGTGAGAGTCAGTGTGTGAGGAACTGTACCCCAGTGAGAGTCAATGTGTGTAGGACATGTAGCCCAGTGAGAGTCAGTGTGTGTGGGACATGTACCCCAGTGAGAGTCAGTGGGTGTGGGACATGTAACCCAGTGAGAGTCAGTGTGTGTGGGACTGTACCCCAGTGAGAGTCATTATGTTTGGGACATGTACCCCAGTGAGAGTCAGTGTGTGTGGGTCTGTACCCCAGTGAGAGTCAGTGTGTGTGGGACATGTACCCCAGTGAGAGTCAGTGTGTGTGGGACATGTACCCCAGTGAGAGTCAGTGTGTGTGGGACTGTACCCCAGTGAGAGTCAATGTGTGTAGGCCATGTACCCCAGTGAGAGTCAATGTGTGTGGGACAGTACCCCAGTGAGAGTCAATGTGTGTGGGACATGTACCCCAGTGAGACTCAGTGTGTGTAGGACATGTACCCCAGTAAGAGTCAATGTGTGTGGGACATGTACCCCAGTGAGAGTCAGTGTGTGTGGGACATGTACCCCAGTGAGAGTCAGTGTGTGTGGGACATGTACCCCAGTGAGAGTCAGTGTTTGTGGGACATGTACCCCAGTGAGAGTCAGTGTGTGTGGGACATGTACCCCAGTGAGAGTCAGTGTGTGTGGGACTGTACCCAGTGAGAGTCAGTGTGTGTGGGACATGTACCCCAGTGAGAGTCAGTGTGTGTGGGACATGTACCCCAGTGAGAGTCAGTGTGTGTGGGACATGTACCCCAGTGAGAGTCAGTGTGTGTGGGACATGTACCCCAGTGAGAGTCAGTGTGTGTGGGACATGTACCCCAGTGAGAGTCAGTGTGTGTGGGACATGTACCCCAGTGAGAGTCAGTGTGTGTGGGACATGTACCCCAGTGAGAGTCAGTGTGTGTGGGACATGTACCCCAGTGAGAGTCAGTGTGTGTGGGACATGTACACCAGGGAGAGTCAGTGTGTGTGGGACACGTAACCCAGTGAGAGTCATTGCTTGTGGGACATGTACCCCAGAGAGAGTCAGTGTGTGTGGGACATGTACCCCAGTGAGAGTCAGTGTGTGTGGGACATGTACCCACTGAGAGTCAGTGTGTGTGGGACTGTACCCCAGTGAGAGTCAATGTGTGTGGGACATGTACCCCAGTGAGAGTCAGTGTGTGTGGGACTGTACCCCAGTGAGAGTCAGTGTGTGTGGGACATGTACCCCAGTGAGAGTCAGTGTGTGTGGGACATGTACCCCAGTGAGAGTCAGTGTGTGTGGGACATGTACCCCAGTGAGAGTCAATGTGTGTGGGACATGTACCCCAGTGAGAGTCAGTGTGTGTGGGACATGTACCCCAGTGAGAGTCAGTGTGTGTGGGACATGTACCCCAGTGAGAGTCAGTGTGTGTGGGACATGTACCCCAGTGAGAGTCAGTGTGTGTGGGTCTGTACCCCAGTGAGAGTCAGTGTGTGTGGGAATGTACCCCAGTGAGAGTCAATGTGTGTGGGACATGTACCCCAGTGAGAGTCAGTGTGTGTGGGACATGTACCCCAGTGAGAGTCAGTGTGTGTGGGACATGTATCCCAGTGAGAGTCAGTGTGTGTGGGACTGTACCCCAGTGAGAGTCAGTGTGTGTGGAACTGTACCCCAGTGAGAGTCAGTGTGTGTGGGACATGTACCCCAGTGAGAGTCAGTGTGTGTGGGACATGTACCCCAGTGAGAGTCAGTGTGTGGGACATGTACCCCAGTGAGAGTCAGTGTGTGTGGGACTGTACCCCAGTGAGAGTCAATGTGTGTGGGACATGTACCCCAGTGAGAGTCAGTGTGTGTGGGACATGTACCCCAGTGAGAGTCAGTGTGTGTGGGACATGTACCCCAGTGAGAGTCAGTGCCTGTGGGACCCGTACCCCAGTGAGAGTCAGTGTGTGTGGGACATGTACCCCAGTGAGAGTCAGTGTGTGTGGGACATGTACCCCAGTGAGAGTCAGTGTGTATGGGACATGTACCCCAGTGGGAGTCAGTGTGTGTGGGACATGTACCCCAGTGAGAGTCAGTGTGTGTGGGACCGTACCCCAGTGAGAGTCAGTGTGTGTGGGACATGTACCCCAGTGAGAGTCAGTGTGTGTGGGACATGTACCCCAGTGAGAGTCAGTGTGTGTGGGACATGTACCCCAGTGAGAGTCAATGTGTGTGGGACATGTAGACCAGTGAGAGTCAGTTTGTGTGGGACATGAACCCCAGTGAGTGTCAGTGTGTGTGGGACATGTCCCCCAGTGAGAGTCAGTGTGTGTGGGACATGTACCCCAGTGAGAGTCAGTGTGTGTGGGACCCGTACCCCAGTGAGAGTCAGTGTGTGTGGGACATGTACTCCATTGAGAGTCATTGTCTGTGGGACCCGTCCCCCAGTGAGAGTCAGTGTGTGTGGGACCCGTACCCCAGTGAGAGTCAGTGTGTGTGGGACATGTACCCCAGTGAGAGTCAGTGTGTGTGGGACATGTACCCCAGTGAGAGTCAGTGTGTGTGGGACATGTACCCCAGTGAGAGTCAGTGTGTGTGGGACATGTACCCCAGTGAGAGTCAGTGTGTGTGGGAATGTACCCCAGTGAGAGTCAGTGTGTGTGGGACTGTACCCCAGTGAGAGTCAGTGTGTGTGGGACATGTACCCCAGTGAGAGTCAGTGTGTGTGGGACATGTGCCACAGTGAGAGTCAGTGTGTGTGGGACATGTACCCCAGTGAGTGTCAGTGTGTGTGGGACTGTACCCCAGTGAGAGTCAGTGTGTGTGGGACATGTACCCCAGTGAGACTCAGTGTGTGTGGGACATGTACCCCAGAGAGAGTCAGTGTGTGTGGGACATGTACCCCAGTGAGAGTCAGTGTGTGTGGGACATGTACCCCAGTGAGAGTCAGTGTGTGTGGGACCTGTACCCCAGTGAGAGTCAGTGTGTGTGGGACATGTACCCCAGTGAGAGTCAGTGTGTGTGGGACATGTACCCCAGTGAGAGTCAGTGTGTGTGGGACATGTACCCCAGTGAGAGTCAGTGTGTGTGGGACATGTACCCCAGTGAGAGTCAGTGTGTGTGGGACATGTCCCCCAGTGAGAGTCAGTGTGTGTGGGACATGTACCCCAGTGAGAGTCAGTGTGTGTGGGACGTACCCCAGTGAGAGTCAGTGTGTGTGGGACATGTACCCCAGTGAGAGTCAGGGCGTGTGGGACCGTACCCCAGTGAGAGTCAGTGTGTGTGGGACATGTACCCCAGTGAGAGTCAGTGTGTGTGGGACCCGTACCCCAGTGAGAGTCAGTGTGTGTGGGACCTGTACCCCAGTGAGAGTCAGTGTGTGTGGGACATGTACCCCAGTGAGAGTCAGTGTGTGTGGGACCTGTACCCCAGTGAGAGTCAGTGTGTGTGGGACATGTACCCCAGTGAGAGTCAGTGTGTGTGGGACATGTACCCCAGTGAGAGTCAGTGTGTGTGGGACCCGTACCCCAGTGAGAGTCAGTGTGTGTGGGACTGTACCCCAGTGAGAGTCAGTGTGTGTGGGACCTGTACCCCAGTGAGAGTCAGTGTGTGTGGGACCCGTACCCCAGTGAGAGTCAGTGTGTGTGGGACATGTACCCCAGTGAGAGTCAGTGTGTGTGGGACATGTACCCCAGTGAGAGTCAGTGTGTCTGGTACTGTACCCCAGTGAGAGTCAAAGTGTGTGGGACATGTACCCCAGTGAGAGTCAGTGTGTGTGGGACCCGTACCCCAGTGAGAGTCAGTGTGTGTGGGACCCGTACCCCAGTGAGAGTCAGTGTGTGTGGGACTGTACCCCAGTGAGAGTCAGTGTGTGTGGGACCCGTACCCCAGTGAGAGTCAGTGTGTGTGGGACATGTACCCCAGTGAGAGTCAGTGTGTGTGGGACCCGTACCCCAGTGAGAGTCAGTGTGTGTGGGACCCGTACCCCAGTGAGAGTCAGTGTGTGTGGGACCCGTACCCCAGTGAGAGTCAGTGTGTGTGGGACCCGTACCCCAGTGAGAGTCAGTGTGTGTGGGACCCGTACCCCAGTGAGAGTCAGTGTGTGTGGGACCCGTACCCCAGTGAGAGTCAGTGTGTGTGGGACCCGTACCCCAGTGAGAGTCAGTGTGTGTGGGACCCGTACCCCAGTGAGAGTCAGTGTGTGTGTTATCTGTGCCCCAGTGAGAGTCAGAGTGTGTGAGGGACTCGTACCCCAGTGAGAGTTAGTATGTGTGGGACCCGTAAACCAGTGAGAGTCAGTGTGTGTGGGACCCGTACCCCAGTGAGAGACAGTGTGTGTGGGATGTACCCCAGTGAGAGTCAGTGTGTGTGGGACCCGTACCCCAGTGAGAGTCAGTGTGTGTGGGACCCGTACCCCAGTGAGAGTCAGTGTGTGTGGGACCCGTACCCCAGTGAGAGTCAGTGTGTGTGGGACCCGTACCCCAGTGAGAGTCAGTGTGTGTGGGACCCGTACCCCAGTGAGAGTCAGTGTTTGTGGGACCGTTACCCCAGTGAGAGTCATTGTGTGTGGGACCCGTACCCCAGTGAGAGTCAGTGTTTGTGGGACACGTACCCCAGTGAGAGTCAGTGCGTGTGGGACCCGTACCCCAGTGAGAGTCAGTGTGTGTGGGACCCGTACCCCAGTGAGAGTCAGTGTGTGTGGGACCGTACCCCAGTGAGAGTCAGTGTGTGTGGGACCCGTACCCCAGTGAGAGTCAGTGTGTGGGACCGTACCCCAGTGAGAGTCAGTGTGTGTGGGACCCGTACCCCAGTGAGAGTCAGTGTGTGTGGGACCCGTACCCCAGTGAGAGTCAGTGTGTGTGGGACCCGTACCCCAGTGAGAGTCAGTGTGTGTGGGACCCGTACCCCAGTGAGAGTCAGTGTGTGTGGGACCCGTACCCCAGTGAGAGTCAGTGTGTGTGGGACCCGTACCCCAGTGAGAGTCAGTGTGTGTGGGACCCGTACCCCAGTGAGAGTCAGTGTGTGTGGGACCGTACCCCAGTGAGAGTCAGTGTGTGTGGGACCGTACCCCAGTGAGAGTCAGTGTGTGTGGGACCCGTACCCCAGTGAGAGTCAGTGTGTGTGGGACCCGTACCCCAGTGAGAGTCAGTGTGTGTGGGACCCGTACCCCAGTGAGAGTCAGTGTGTGTGGGACCCGTACCCCAGTGAGAGTCAGTGTGTGTGGGACCCGTACCCCAGTGAGAGTCAGTGTGTGTGGGACCCGTACCCCAGTGAGAGTCAGTGTGTGTGGGACCCGTACCCCAGTGAGAGTCAGTGTGTGTGGGACCCGTACCCCAGTGAGAGTCAGTGTGTGTGGGACCCGTACCCCAGTGAGAGTCAGTGTGTGTGGGACCCGTACCCCAGTGAGAGTCAGTGTGTGTGGGACCCGTACCCCAGTGAGAGTCAGTGTGTGTGGGACCGTACCCCAGTGAGAGTCAGTGTGTGTGGGACCCGTACCCCAGTGAGAGTCAGTGTGTGTGGGACCCGTACCCCAGTGAGAGTCAGTGTGTGTGGGACCCGTACCCCAGTGAGAGTCAGTGTGTGTGGGACCCGTACCCCAGTGAGAGTCAGTGTGTGTGGGACCCGTACCCCAGTGAGAGTCAGTGTGTGTGGGACCCGTACCCCAGTGAGAGTCAGTGTGTGTGGGACCCGTACCCCAGTGAGAGTCAGTGTGTGTGGGACCCGTACCCCAGTGAGAGTCAGTGTGTGTGGGACCCGTACCCCAGTGAGAGTCAGTGTGTGTGGGACCCGTACCCCAGTGAGAGTCAGTGTGTGTGGGACCCGTACCCCAGTGAGAGTCAGTGTGTGTGGGACCCGTACCCCAGTGAGAGTCAGTGTGTGTGGGACCCGTACCCCAGTGAGAGTCAGTGTGTGTGGGACCCGTACCCCAGTGAGAGTCAGTGTGTGTGGGACCCGTACCCCAGTGAGAGTCAGTGTGTGTGGGACCCGTACCCCAGTGAGAGTCAGTGTGTGTGGGACCCGTACCCCAGTGAGAGTCAGTGTGTGTGGGACCCGTACCCCAGTGAGAGTCAGTGTGTGTGGGACCCGTACCCCAGTGAGAGTCAGTGTGTGTGGGACCCGTACCCCAGTGAGAGTCAGTGTGTGTGGGACCCGTACCCCAGTGAGAGTCAGTGTGTGTGGGACCCGTACCCCAGTGAGAGTCAGTGTGTGTGGGACCCGTACCCCAGTGAGAGTCAGTGTGTGTGGGACCCGTACCCCAGTGAGAGTCAGTGTGTGTGGGACCCGTACCCCAGTGAGAGTCAGTGTGTGTGGGACCCGTACCCCAGTGAGAGTCAGTGTGTGTGGGACCCGTACCCCAGTGAGAGTCAGTGTGTGTGGGACCCGTACCCCAGTGAGAGTCAGTGTGTGTGGGACCCGTACCCCAGTGAGAGTCAGTGTGTGTGGGACCCGTACCCCAGTGAGAGTCAGTGTGTGTGGGACCCGTACCCCAGTGAGAGTCAGTGTGTGTGGGACCCGTACCCCAGTGAGAGTCAGTGTGTGTGGGACCCGTACCCCAGTGAGAGTCAGTGTGTGTGGGACCCGTACCCCAGTGAGAGTCAGTGTGTGTGGGACCCGTACCCCAGTGAGAGTCAGTGTGTGTGGGACCCGTACCCCAGTGAGAGTCAGTGTGTGTGGGACCCGTACCCCAGTGAGAGTCAGTGTGTGTGGGACCCGTACCCCAGTGAGAGTCAGTGTGTGTGGGACCGTACCCCAGTGAGAGTCAGTGTGTGTGGGACCCGTACCCCAGTGAGAGTCAGTGTGTGTGGGACCGTACCCCAGTGAGAGTCAGTGTGTGTGGGACCCGTACCCCAGTGAGAGTCAGTGTGTGTGGGACCCGTACCCCAGTGAGAGTCAGTGTGTGTGGGACCCGTACCCCAGTGAGAGTCAGTGTGTGTGGGACCCGTACCCCAGTGAGAGTCAGTGTGTGTGGGACCCGTACCCCAGTGAGAGTCAGTGTGTGTGGGACCCGTACCCCAGTGAGAGTCAGTGTGTGTGGGACCCGTACCCCAGTGAGAGTCAGTGTGTGTGGGACCCGTACCCCAGTGAGAGTCAGTGTGTGTGGGACCCGTACCCCAGTGAGAGTCAGTGTGTGTGGGACCCGTACCCCAGTGAGAGTCAGTGTGTGTGGGACCCGTACCCCAGTGAGAGTCAGTGTGTGTGGGACCCGTACCCCAGTGAGAGTCAGTGTGTGTGGGACCCGTACCCCAGTGAGAGTCAGTGTGTGTGGGACCCGTACCCCAGTGAGAGTGTGTGTGGGACCCGTACCCCAGTGAGAGTCAGTGTGTGTGGGACCCGTACCCCAGTGAGAGTCAGTGTGTGTGGGACCCGTACCCCAGTGAGAGTCAGTGTGTGTGGGACCCGTACCCCAGTGAGAGTCAGTGTGTGTGGGACCCGTACCCCAGTGAGAGTCAGTGTGTGTGGGACCCGTACCCCAGTGAGAGTCAGTGTGTGTGGGACCCGTACCCCAGTGAGAGTCAGTGTGTGTGGGACCCGTACCCCAGTGAGAGTCAGTGTGTGTGGGACCCGTACCCCAGTGAGAGTCAGTGTGTGTGGGACCCGTACCCCAGTGAGAGTCAGTGTGTGTGGGACCCGTACCCCAGTGAGAGTCAGTGTGTGTGGGACCCGTACCCCAGTGAGAGTCAGTGTGTGTGGGACCCGTACCCCAGTGAGAGTCAGTGTGTGTGGGACCCGTACCCCAGTGAGAGTCAGTGTGTGTGGGACCCGTACCCCAGTGAGAGTCAGTGTGTGTGGGACCCGTACCCCAGTGAGAGTCAGTGTGTGTGGGACCCGTACCCCAGTGAGAGTCAGTGTGTGTGGGACCCGTACCCCAGTGAGAGTCAGTGTGTGTGGGACCCGTACCCCAGTGAGAGTCAGTGTGTGTGGGACCCGTACCCCAGTGAGAGTCAGTGTGTGTGGGACCCGTACCCCAGTGAGAGTCAGTGTGTGTGGGACCCGTACCCCAGTGAGAGTCAGTGTGTGGGACCCGTACCCCAGTGAGAGTCAGTGTGTGTGGGACCCGTACCCCAGTGAGAGTCAGTGTGTGTGGGACCCGTACCCCAGTGAGAGTCAGTGTGTGTGGGACCCGTACCCCAGTGAGAGTCAGTGTGTGTGGGACCCGTACCCCAGTGAGAGTCAGTGTGTGTGGGACCCGTACCCCAGTGAGAGTCAGTGTGTGTGGGACCCGTACCCCAGTGAGAGTCAGTGTGTGTGGGACCCGTACCCCAGTGAGAGTCAGTGTGTGTGGGACCCGTACCCCAGTGAGAGTCAGTGTGTGTGGGACCCGTACCCCAGTGAGAGTCAGTGTGTGTGGGACCCGTACCCCAGTGAGAGTCAGTGTGTGTGGGACCCGTACCCCAGTGAGAGTCAGTGTGTGTGGGACCCGTACCCCAGTGAGAGTCAGTGTGTGTGGGACCCGTACCCCAGTGAGAGTCAGTGTGTGTGGGACCCGTACCCCAGTGAGAGTCAGTGTGTGTGGGACCCGTACCCCAGTGAGAGTCAGTGTGTGTGGGACCCGTACCCCAGTGAGAGTCAGTGTGTGTGGGACCCGTACCCCAGTGAGAGTCAGTGTGTGTGGGACTGTACCCCAGTGAGTGTCAGTGTGTGTGTACCCCGTACCCCAGTGAGAGTCAGTGTGTGTGGGACCCGTACCCCAGTGAGAGTCAGTGTGTGTGGGACCCGTACCCCAGTGAGAGTCAGTGTGTGTGGGACCCGTACCCAGTGAGAGTCAGTGTGTGTGGGACCCGTACCCCAGTGAGAGTCAGTGTGTGTGGGACCCGTACCCCAGTGAGAGTCAGTGTGTGTGGGACCCGTACCCCAGTGAGAGTCAGTGTGTGTGGGACCCGTACCCCAGTGAGAGTCAGTGTGTGTGGGACCCGTACCCCAGTGAGAGTCAGTGTGTGTGGGACCCGTACCCCAGTGAGAGTCAGTGTGTGTGGGACCCGTACCCCAGTGAGAGTCAGTGTGTGTGGGACCCGTACCCCAGTGAGAGTCAGTGTGTGTGGGACCCGTACCCCAGTGAGAGTCAGTGTGTGTGGGACCCGTACCCCAGTGAGAGTCAGTGTGTGTGGGACCCGTACCCCAGTGAGAGTCAGTGTGTGTGGGACCCGTACCCCAGTGAGAGTCAGTGTGTGTGGGACCCGTACCCCAGTGAGAGTCAGTGTGTGTGGGACCCGTACCCCAGTGAGAGTCAGTGTGTGTGGGACCCGTACCCCAGTGAGAGTCAGTGTGTGTGGGACCCGTACCCCAGTGAGAGTCAGTGTGTGTGGGACCCGTACCCCAGTGAGAGTCAGTGTGTGTGGGACCCGTACCCCAGTGAGAGTCAGTGTGTGTGGGACCCGTACCCCAGTGAGAGTCAGTGTGTGTGGGACCCGTACCCCAGTGAGAGTCAGTGTGTGTGGGACCCGTACCCCAGTGAGAGTCAGTGTGTGTGGGACCCGTACCCCAGTGAGAGTCAGTGTGTGTGGGACCCGTACCCCAGTGAGAGTCAGTGTGTGTGGGACCCGTACCCCAGTGAGAGTCAGTGTGTGTGGGACCCGTACCCCAGTGAGAGTCAGTGTGTGTGGGACCCGTACCCCAGTGAGAGTCAGTGTGTGTGGGACCCGTACCCCAGTGAGAGTCAGTGTGTGTGGGACCCGTACCCCAGTGAGAGTCAGTGTGTGTGGGACCCGTACCCCAGTGAGAGTCAGTGTGTGTGGGACCCGTACCCCAGTGAGAGTCAGTGTGTGTGGGACCCGTACCCCAGTGAGAGTCAGTGTGTGTGGGACCCGTACCCCAGTGAGAGTCAGTGTGTGTGGGACCCGTACCCCAGTGAGAGTCAGTGTGTGTGGGACCCGTACCCCAGTGAGAGTCAGTGTGTGTGGGACCCGTACCCCAGTGAGAGTCAGTGTGTGTGGGACCCGTACCCCAGTGAGAGTCAGTGTGTGTGGGACCCGTACCCCAGTGAGAGTCAGTGTGTGTGGGACCCGTACCCCAGTGAGAGTCAGTGTGTGTGGGACCCGTACCCCAGTGAGAGTCAGTGTGTGTGGGACCCGTACCCCAGTGAGAGTCAGTGTGTGTGGGACCCGTACCCCAGTGAGAGTCAGTGTGTGTGGGACCCGTACCCCAGTGAGAGTCAGTGTGTGTGGGACCCGTACCCCAGTGAGAGTCAGTGTGTGTGGGACCCGTACCCCAGTGAGAGTCAGTGTGTGTGGGACCCGTACCCCAGTGAGAGTCAGTGTGTGTGGGACCCGTACCCCAGTGAGAGTCAGTGTGTGTGGGACCCGTACCCCAGTGAGAGTCAGTGTGTGTGGGACCCGTACCCCAGTGAGAGTCAGTGTGTGTGGGACCCGTACCCCAGTGAGAGTCAGTGTGTGGGACCCGTACCCCAGTGAGAGTCAGTGTGTGTGGGACCCGTACCCCAGTGAGAGTCAGTGTGTGTGGGACCCGTACCCCAGTGAGAGTCAGTGTGTGTGGGACCCGTACCCCAGTGAGAGTCAGTGTGTGTGGGACCCGTACCCCAGTGAGAGTCAGTGTGTGTGGGACCCGTACCCCAGTGAGAGTCAGTGTGTGTGGGACCCGTACCCCAGTGAGAGTCAGTGTGTGTGGGACCCGTACCCCAGTGAGAGTCAGTGTGTGTGGGACCCGTACCCCAGTGAGAGTCAGTGTGTGTGGGACCCGTACCCCAGTGAGAGTCAGTGTGTGTGGGACCCGTACCCCAGTGAGAGTCAGTGTGTGTGGGACCCGTACCCCAGTGAGAGTCAGTGTGTGTGGGACCCGTACCCCAGTGAGAGTCAGTGTGTGTGGGACCCGTACCCCAGTGAGAGTCAGTGTGTGTGGGACCCGTACCCCAGTGAGAGTCAGTGTGTGTGGGACCCGTACCCCAGTGAGAGTCAGTGTGTGTGGACCCGTACCCCAGTGAGAGTCAGTGTGTGTGGGACCCGTACCCCAGTGAGAGTCAGTGTGTGTGGGACCCGTACCCCAGTGAGAGTCAGTGTGTGTGGGACCCGTACCCCAGTGAGAGTCAGTGTGTGTGGGACCCGTACCCCAGTGAGAGTCAGTGTGTGTGGGACCCGTACCCCAGTGAGAGTCAGTGTGTGTGGGACCCGTACCCCAGTGAGAGTCAGTGTGTGTGGGACCCGTACCCCAGTGAGAGTCAGTGTGTGTGGGACCCGTACCCCAGTGAGAGTCAGTGTGTGTGGGACCCGTACCCCAGTGAGAGTCAGTGTGTGTGGGACCCGTACCCCAGTGAGAGTCAGTGTGTGTGGGACCCGTACCCCAGTGAGAGTCAGTGTGTGTGGGACCCGTACCCCAGTGAGAGTCAGTGTGTGTGGGACCCGTACCCCAGTGAGAGTCAGTGTGTGTGGGACCCGTACCCCAGTGAGAGTCAGTGTGTGTGGGACCCGTACCCCAGTGAGAGTCAGTGTGTGTGGGACCCGTACCCCAGTGAGAGTCAGTGTGTGTGGGACCCGTACCCCAGTGAGAGTCAGTGTGTGTGGGACCCGTACCCCAGTGAGAGTCAGTGTGTGTGGGACCCGTACCCCAGTGAGAGTCAGTGTGTGTGGGACCCGTACCCCAGTGAGAGTCAGTGTGTGTGGGACCCGTACCCCAGTGAGAGTCAGTGTGTGTGGGACCCGTACCCCAGTGAGAGTCAGTGTGTGTGGGACCCGTACCCCAGTGAGAGTCAGTGTGTGTGGGACCCGTACCCCAGTGAGAGTCAGTGTGTGTGGGACCCGTACCCCAGTGAGAGTCAGTGTGTGTGGGACCCGTACCCCAGTGAGAGTCAGTGTGTGTGGGACCCGTACCCCAGTGAGAGTCAGTGTGTGTGGGACCCGTACCCCAGTGAGAGTCAGTGTGTGTGGGACCCGTACCCCAGTGAGAGTCAGTGTGTGTGGGACCCGTACCCCAGTGAGAGTCAGTGTGTGTGGGACCCGTACCCCAGTGAGAGTCAGTGTGTGTGGGACCCGTACCCCAGTGAGAGTCAGTGTGTGTGGGACCCGTACCCCAGTGAGAGTCAGTGTGTGTGGGACCCGTACCCCAGTGAGAGTCAGTGTGTGTGGGACCCGTACCCCAGTGAGAGTCAGTGTGTGTGGGACCCGTACCCCAGTGAGAGTCAGTGTGTGTGGGACCCGTACCCCAGTGAGAGTCAGTGTGTGTGGGACCCGTACCCCAGTGAGAGTCAGTGTGTGTGGGACCCGTACCCCAGTGAGAGTCAGTGTGTGTGGGACCCGTACCCCAGTGAGAGTCAGTGTGTGTGGGACCCGTACCCCAGTGAGAGTCAGTGTGTGTGGGACCCGTACCCCAGTGAGAGTCAGTGTGTGTGGGACCCGTACCCCAGTGAGAGTCAGTGTGTGTGGGACCCGTACCCCAGTGAGAGTCAGTGTGTGTGGGACCCGTACCCCAGTGAGAGTCAGTGTGTGTGGGACCCGTACCCCAGTGAGAGTCAGTGTGTGTGGGACCCGTACCCCAGTGAGAGTCAGTGTGTGTGGGACCCGTACCCCAGTGAGAGTCAGTGTGTGTGGGACCCGTACCCCAGTGAGAGTCAGTGTGTGTGGGACCCGTACCCCAGTGAGAGTCAGTGTGTGTGGGACCCGTACCCCAGTGAGAGTCAGTGTGTGTGGGACCCGTACCCCAGTGAGAGTCAGTGTGTGTGGGACCCGTACCCCAGTGAGAGTCAGTGTGTGTGGGACCCGTACCCCAGTGAGAGTCAGTGTGTGTGGGACCCGTACCCCAGTGAGAGTCAGTGTGTGTGGGACCCGTACCCCAGTGAGAGTCAGTGTGTGTGGGACCCGTACCCCAGTGAGAGTCAGTGTGTGTGGGACCCGTACCCCAGTGAGAGTCAGTGTGTGTGGGACCCGTACCCCAGTGAGAGTCAGTGTGTGTGGGACCCGTACCCCAGTGAGAGTCAGTGTGTGTGGGACCCGTACCCCAGTGAGAGTCAGTGTGTGTGGGACCCGTACCCCAGTGAGAGTCAGTGTGTGTGGGACCCGTACCCCAGTGAGAGTCAGTGTGTGTGGGACCCGTACCCCAGTGAGAGTCAGTGTGTGTGGGACCCGTACCCCAGTGAGAGTCAGTGTGTGTGGGACCCGTACCCCAGTGAGAGTCAGTGTGTGTGGGACCCGTACCCCAGTGAGAGTCAGTGTGTGTGGGACCCGTACCCCAGTGAGAGTCAGTGTGTGTGGGACCCGTACCCCAGTGAGAGTCAGTGTGTGTGGGACCCGTACCCCAGTGAGAGTCAGTGTGTGTGGGACCCGTACCCCAGTGAGAGTCAGTGTGTGTGGGACCCGTACCCCAGTGAGAGTCAGTGTGTGTGGGACCCGTACCCCAGTGAGAGTCAGTGTGTGTGGGACCCGTACCCCAGTGAGAGTCAGTGTGTGTGGGACCCGTACCCCAGTGAGAGTCAGTGTGTGTGGGACCCGTACCCCAGTGAGAGTCAGTGTGTGTGGGACCCGTACCCCAGTGAGAGTCAGTGTGTGTGGGACCCGTACCCCAGTGAGAGTCAGTGTGTGTGGGACCCGTACCCCAGTGAGAGTCAGTGTGTGTGGGACCCGTACCCCAGTGAGAGTCAGTGTGTGTGGGACCCGTACCCCAGTGAGAGTCAGTGTGTGTGGGACCCGTACCCCAGTGAGAGTCAGTGTGTGTGGGACCCGTACCCCAGTGAGAGTCAGTGTGTGTGGGACCCGTACCCCAGTGAGAGTCAGTGTGTGTGGGACCCGTACCCCAGTGAGAGTCAGTGTGTGTGGGACCCGTACCCCAGTGAGAGTCAGTGTGTGTGGGACCCGTACCCCAGTGAGAGTCAGTGTGTGTGGGACCCGTACCCCAGTGAGAGTCAGTGTGTGTGGGACCCGTACCCCAGTGAGAGTCAGTGTGTGTGGGACCCGTACCCCAGTGAGAGTCAGTGTGTGTGGGACCCGTACCCCAGTGAGAGTCAGTGTGTGTGGGACCCGTACCCCAGTGAGAGTCAGTGTGTGTGGGACCCGTACCCCAGTGAGAGTCAGTGTGTGTGGGACCCGTACCCCAGTGAGAGTCAGTGTGTGTGGGACCCGTACCCCAGTGAGAGTCAGTGTGTGTGGGACCCGTACCCCAGTGAGAGTCAGTGTGTGTGGGACCCGTACCCCAGTGAGAGTCAGTGTGTGTGGGACCCGTACCCCAGTGAGAGTCAGTGTGTGTGGGACCCGTACCCCAGTGAGAGTCAGTGTGTGTGGGACCCGTACCCCAGTGAGAGTCAGTGTGTGTGGGACCCGTACCCCAGTGAGAGTCAGTGTGTGTGGGACCCGTACCCCAGTGAGAGTCAGTGTGTGTGGGACCCGTACCCCAGTGAGAGTCAGTGTGTGTGGGACCCGTACCCCAGTGAGAGTCAGTGTGTGTGGGACCCGTACCCCAGTGAGAGTCAGTGTGTGTGGGACCCGTACCCCAGTGAGAGTCAGTGTGTGTGGGACCCGTACCCCAGTGAGAGTCAGTGTGTGTGGGACCCGTACCCCAGTGAGAGTCAGTGTGTGTGGGACCCGTACCCCAGTGAGAGTCAGTGTGTGTGGGACCCGTACCCCAGTGAGAGTCAGTGTGTGTGGGACCCGTACCCCAGTGAGAGTCAGTGTGTGTGGGACCCGTACCCCAGTGAGAGTCAGTGTGTGTGGGACCCGTACCCCAGTGAGAGTCAGTGTGTGTGGGACCCGTACCCCAGTGAGAGTCAGTGTGTGTGGGACCCGTACCCCAGTGAGAGTCAGTGTGTGTGGGACCCGTACCCCAGTGAGAGTCAGTGTGTGTGGGACCCGTACCCCAGTGAGAGTCAGTGTGTGTGGGACCCGTACCCCAGTGAGAGTCAGTGTGTGTGGGACCCGTACCCCAGTGAGAGTCAGTGTGTGTGGGACCCGTACCCCAGTGAGAGTCAGTGTGTGTGGGACCCGTACCCCAGTGAGAGTCAGTGTGTGTGGGACCCGTACCCCAGTGAGAGTCAGTGTGTGTGGGACCCGTACCCCAGTGAGAGTCAGTGTGTGTGGGACCCGTACCCCAGTGAGAGTCAGTGTGTGTGGGACCCGTACCCCAGTGAGAGTCAGTGTGTGTGGGACCCGTACCCCAGTGAGAGTCAGTGTGTGTGGGACCCGTACCCCAGTGAGAGTCAGTGTGTGTGGGACCCGTACCCCAGTGAGAGTCAGTGTGTGTGGGACCCGTACCCCAGTGAGAGTCAGTGTGTGTGGGACCCGTACCCCAGTGAGAGTCAGTGTGTGTGGGACCCGTACCCCAGTGAGAGTCAGTGTGTGTGGGACCCGTACCCCAGTGAGAGTCAGTGTGTGTGGGACCCGTACCCCAGTGAGAGTCAGTGTGTGTGGGACCCGTACCCCAGTGAGAGTCAGTGTGTGTGGGACCCGTACCCCAGTGAGAGTCAGTGTGTGTGGGACCCGTACCCCAGTGAGAGTCAGTGTGTGTGGGACCCGTACCCCAGTGAGAGTCAGTGTGTGTGGGACCCGTACCCCAGTGAGAGTCAGTGTGTGTGGGACCCGTACCCCAGTGAGAGTCAGTGTGTGTGGGACCCGTACCCCAGTGAGAGTCAGTGTGTGTGGGACCCGTACCCCAGTGAGAGTCAGTGTGTGTGGGACCCGTACCCCAGTGAGAGTCAGTGTGTGTGGGACCCGTACCCCAGTGAGAGTCAGTGTGTGTGGGACCCGTACCCCAGTGAGAGTCAGTGTGTGTGGGACCCGTACCCCAGTGAGAGTCAGTGTGTGTGGGACCCGTACCCCAGTGAGAGTCAGTGTGTGTGGGACCCGTACCCCAGTGAGAGTCAGTGTGTGTGGGACCCGTACCCCAGTGAGAGTCAGTGTGTGTGGGACCCGTACCCCAGTGAGAGTCAGTGTGTGTGGGACCCGTACCCCAGTGAGAGTCAGTGTGTGTGGGACCCGTACCCCAGTGAGAGTCAGTGTGTGTGGGACCCGTACCCCAGTGAGAGTCAGTGTGTGTGGGACCCGTACCCCAGTGAGAGTCAGTGTGTGTGGGACCCGTACCCCAGTGAGAGTCAGTGTGTGTGGGACCCGTACCCCAGTGAGAGTCAGTGTGTGTGGGACCCGTACCCCAGTGAGAGTCAGTGTGTGTGGGACCCGTACCCCAGTGAGAGTCAGTGTGTGTGGGACCCGTACCCCAGTGAGAGTCAGTGTGTGTGGGACCCGTACCCCAGTGAGAGTCAGTGTGTGTGGGACCCGTACCCCAGTGAGAGTCAGTGTGTGTGGGACCCGTACCCCAGTGAGAGTCAGTGTGTGTGGGACCCGTACCCCAGTGAGAGTCAGTGTGTGTGGGACCCGTACCCCAGTGAGAGTCAGTGTGTGTGGGACCCGTACCCCAGTGAGAGTCAGTGTGTGTGGGACCCGTACCCCAGTGAGAGTCAGTGTGTGTGGGACCCGTACCCCAGTGAGAGTCAGTGTGTGTGGGACCCGTACCCCAGTGAGAGTCAGTGTGTGTGGGACCCGTACCCCAGTGAGAGTCAGTGTGTGTGGGACCCGTACCCCAGTGAGAGTCAGTGTGTGTGGGACCCGTACCCCAGTGAGAGTCAGTGTGTGTGGGACCCGTACCCCAGTGAGAGTCAGTGTGTGTGGGACCCGTACCCCAGTGAGAGTCAGTGTGTGTGGGACCCGTACCCCAGTGAGAGTCAGTGTGTGTGGGACCCGTACCCCAGTGAGAGTCAGTGTGTGTGGGACCCGTACCCCAGTGAGAGTCAGTGTGTGTGGGACCCGTACCCCAGTGAGAGTCAGTGTGTGTGGGACCCGTACCCCAGTGAGAGTCAGTGTGTGTGGGACCCGTACCCCAGTGAGAGTCAGTGTGTGTGGGACCCGTACCCCAGTGAGAGTCAGTGTGTGTGGGACCCGTACCCCAGTGAGAGTCAGTGTGTGTGGGACCCGTACCCCAGTGAGAGTCAGTGTGTGTGGGACCCGTACCCCAGTGAGAGTCAGTGTGTGTGGGACCCGTACCCCAGTGAGAGTCAGTGTGTGTGGGACCCGTACCCCAGTGAGAGTCAGTGTGTGTGGGACCCGTACCCCAGTGAGAGTCAGTGTGTGTGGGACCCGTACCCCAGTGAGAGTCAGTGTGTGTGGGACCCGTACCCCAGTGAGAGTCAGTGTGTGTGGGACCCGTACCCCAGTGAGAGTCAGTGTGTGTGGGACCCGTACCCCAGTGAGAGTCAGTGTGTGTGGGACCCGTACCCCAGTGAGAGTCAGTGTGTGTGGGACCCGTACCCCAGTGAGAGTCAGTGTGTGTGGGACCCGTACCCCAGTGAGAGTCAGTGTGTGTGGGACCCGTACCCCAGTGAGAGTCAGTGTGTGTGGGACCCGTACCCCAGTGAGAGTCAGTGTGTGTGGGACCCGTACCCCAGTGAGAGTCAGTGTGTGTGGGACCCGTACCCCAGTGAGAGTCAGTGTGTGTGGGACCCGTACCCCAGTGAGAGTCAGTGTGTGTGGGACCCGTACCCCAGTGAGAGTCAGTGTGTGTGGGACCCGTACCCCAGTGAGAGTCAGTGTGTGTGGGACCCGTACCCCAGTGAGAGTCAGTGTGTGTGGGACCCGTACCCCAGTGAGAGTCAGTGTGTGTGGGACCCGTACCCCAGTGAGAGTCAGTGTGTGTGGGACCCGTACCCCAGTGAGAGTCAGTGTGTGTGGGACCCGTACCCCAGTGAGAGTCAGTGTGTGTGGGACCCGTACCCCAGTGAGAGTCAGTGTGTGTGGGACCCGTACCCCAGTGAGAGTCAGTGTGTGTGGGACCCGTACCCCAGTGAGAGTCAGTGTGTGTGGGACCCGTACCCCAGTGAGAGTCAGTGTGTGTGGGACCCGTACCCCAGTGAGAGTCAGTGTGTGTGGGACCCGTACCCCAGTGAGAGTCAGTGTGTGTGGGACCCGTACCCCAGTGAGAGTCAGTGTGTGTGGGACCCGTACCCCAGTGAGAGTCAGTGTGTGTGGGACCCGTACCCCAGTGAGAGTCAGTGTGTGTGGGACCCGTACCCCAGTGAGAGTCAGTGTGTGTGGGACCCGTACCCCAGTGAGAGTCAGTGTGTGTGGGACCCGTACCCCAGTGAGAGTCAGTGTGTGTGGGACCCGTACCCCAGTGAGAGTCAGTGTGTGTGGGACCCGTACCCCAGTGAGAGTCAGTGTGTGTGGGACCCGTACCCCAGTGAGAGTCAGTGTGTGTGGGACCCGTACCCCAGTGAGAGTCAGTGTGTGTGGGACCCGTACCCCAGTGAGAGTCAGTGTGTGTGGGACCCGTACCCCAGTGAGAGTCAGTGTGTGTGGGACCCGTACCCCAGTGAGAGTCAGTGTGTGTGGGACCCGTACCCCAGTGAGAGTCAGTGTGTGTGGGACCCGTACCCCAGTGAGAGTCAGTGTGTGTGGGACCCGTACCCCAGTGAGAGTCAGTGTGTGTGGGACCCGTACCCCAGTGAGAGTCAGTGTGTGTGGGACCCGTACCCCAGTGAGAGTCAGTGTGTGTGGGACCCGTACCCCAGTGAGAGTCAGTGTGTGTGGGACCCGTACCCCAGTGAGAGTCAGTGTGTGTGGGACCCGTACCCCAGTGAGAGTCAGTGTGTGTGGGACCCGTACCCCAGTGAGAGTCAGTGTGTGTGGGACCCGTACCCCAGTGAGAGTCAGTGTGTGTGGGACCCGTACCCCAGTGAGAGTCAGTGTGTGTGGGACCCGTACCCCAGTGAGAGTCAGTGTGTGTGGGACCCGTACCCCAGTGAGAGTCAGTGTGTGTGGGACCCGTACCCCAGTGAGAGTCAGTGTGTGTGGGACCCGTACCCCAGTGAGAGTCAGTGTGTGTGGGACCCGTACCCCAGTGAGAGTCAGTGTGTGTGGGACCCGTACCCCAGTGAGAGTCAGTGTGTGTGGGACCCGTACCCCAGTGAGAGTCAGTGTGTGTGGGACCCGTACCCCAGTGAGAGTCAGTGTGTGTGGGACCCGTACCCCAGTGAGAGTCAGTGTGTGTGGGACCCGTACCCCAGTGAGAGTCAGTGTGTGTGGGACCCGTACCCCAGTGAGAGTCAGTGTGTGTGGGACCCGTACCCCAGTGAGAGTCAGTGTGTGTGGGACCCGTACCCCAGTGAGAGTCAGTGTGTGTGGGACCCGTACCCCAGTGAGAGTCAGTGTGTGTGGGACCCGTACCCCAGTGAGAGTCAGTGTGTGTGGGACCCGTACCCCAGTGAGAGTCAGTGTGTGTGGGACCCGTACCCCAGTGAGAGTCAGTGTGTGTGGGACCCGTACCCCAGTGAGAGTCAGTGTGTGTGGGACCCGTACCCCAGTGAGAGTCAGTGTGTGTGGGACCCGTACCCCAGTGAGAGTCAGTGTGTGTGGGACCCGTACCCCAGTGAGAGTCAGTGTGTGTGGGACCCGTACCCCAGTGAGAGTCAGTGTGTGTGGGACCCGTACCCCAGTGAGAGTCAGTGTGTGTGGGACCCGTACCCCAGTGAGAGTCAGTGTGTGTGGGACCCGTACCCCAGTGAGAGTCAGTGTGTGTGGGACCCGTACCCCAGTGAGAGTCAGTGTGTGTGGGACCCGTACCCCAGTGAGAGTCAGTGTGTGTGGGACCCGTACCCCAGTGAGAGTCAGTGTGTGTGGGACCCGTACCCCAGTGAGAGTCAGTGTGTGTGGGACCCGTACCCCAGTGAGAGTCAGTGTGTGTGGGACCCGTACCCCAGTGAGAGTCAGTGTGTGTGGGACCCGTACCCCAGTGAGAGTCAGTGTGTGTGGGACCCGTACCCCAGTGAGAGTCAGTGTGTGTGGGACCCGTACCCCAGTGAGAGTCAGTGTGTGTGGGACCCGTACCCCAGTGAGAGTCAGTGTGTGTGGGACCCGTACCCCAGTGAGAGTCAGTGTGTGTGGGACCCGTACCCCAGTGAGAGTCAGTGTGTGTGGGACCCGTACCCCAGTGAGAGTCAGTGTGTGTGGGACCCGTACCCCAGTGAGAGTCAGTGTGTGTGGGACCCGTACCCCAGTGAGAGTCAGTGTGTGTGGGACCCGTACCCCAGTGAGAGTCAGTGTGTGTGGGACCCGTACCCCAGTGAGAGTCAGTGTGTGTGGGACCCGTACCCCAGTGAGAGTCAGTGTGTGTGGGACCCGTACCCCAGTGAGAGTCAGTGTGTGTGGGACCCGTACCCCAGTGAGAGTCAGTGTGTGTGGGACCCGTACCCCAGTGAGAGTCAGTGTGTGTGGGACCCGTACCCCAGTGAGAGTCAGTGTGTGTGGGACCCGTACCCCAGTGAGAGTCAGTGTGTGTGGGACCCGTACCCCAGTGAGAGTCAGTGTGTGTGGGACCCGTACCCCAGTGAGAGTCAGTGTGTGTGGGACCCGTACCCCAGTGAGAGTCAGTGTGTGTGGGACCCGTACCCCAGTGAGAGTCAGTGTGTGTGGGACCCGTACCCCAGTGAGAGTCAGTGTGTGTGGGACCCGTACCCCAGTGAGAGTCAGTGTGTGTGGGACCCGTACCCCAGTGAGAGTCAGTGTGTGTGGGACCCGTACCCCAGTGAGAGTCAGTGTGTGTGGGACCCGTACCCCAGTGAGAGTCAGTGTGTGTGGGACCCGTACCCCAGTGAGAGTCAGTGTGTGTGGGACCCGTACCCCAGTGAGAGTCAGTGTGTGTGGGACCCGTACCCCAGTGAGAGTCAGTGTGTGTGGGACCCGTACCCCAGTGAGAGTCAGTGTGTGTGGGACCCGTACCCCAGTGAGAGTCAGTGTGTGTGGGACCCGTACCCCAGTGAGAGTCAGTGTGTGTGGGACCCGTACCCCAGTGAGAGTCAGTGTGTGTGGGACCCGTACCCCAGTGAGAGTCAGTGTGTGTGGGACCCGTACCCCAGTGAGAGTCAGTGTGTGTGGGACCCGTACCCCAGTGAGAGTCAGTGTGTGTGGGACCCGTACCCCAGTGAGAGTCAGTGTGTGTGGGACCCGTACCCCAGTGAGAGTCAGTGTGTGTGGGACCCGTACCCCAGTGAGAGTCAGTGTGTGTGGGACCCGTACCCCAGTGAGAGTCAGTGTGTGTGGGACCCGTACCCCAGTGAGAGTCAGTGTGTGTGGGACCCGTACCCCAGTGAGAGTCAGTGTGTGTGGGACCCGTACCCCAGTGAGAGTCAGTGTGTGTGGGACCCGTACCCCAGTGAGAGTCAGTGTGTGTGGGACCCGTACCCCAGTGAGAGTCAGTGTGTGTGGGACCCGTACCCCAGTGAGAGTCAGTGTGTGTGGGACCCGTACCCCAGTGAGAGTCAGTGTGTGTGGGACCCGTACCCCAGTGAGAGTCAGTGTGTGTGGGACCCGTACCCCAGTGAGAGTCAGTGTGTGTGGGACCCGTACCCCAGTGAGAGTCAGTGTGTGTGGGACCCGTACCCCAGTGAGAGTCAGTGTGTGTGGGACCCGTACCCCAGTGAGAGTCAGTGTGTGTGGGACCCGTACCCCAGTGAGAGTCAGTGTGTGTGGGACCCGTACCCCAGTGAGAGTCAGTGTGTGTGGGACCCGTACCCCAGTGAGAGTCAGTGTGTGTGGGACCCGTACCCCAGTGAGAGTCAGTGTGTGTGGGACCCGTACCCCAGTGAGAGTCAGTGTGTGTGGGACCCGTACCCCAGTGAGAGTCAGTGTGTGTGGGACCCGTACCCCAGTGAGAGTCAGTGTGTGTGGGACCCGTACCCCAGTGAGAGTCAGTGTGTGTGGGACCCGTACCCCAGTGAGAGTCAGTGTGTGTGGGACCCGTACCCCAGTGAGAGTCAGTGTGTGTGGGACCCGTACCCCAGTGAGAGTCAGTGTGTGTGGGACCCGTACCCCAGTGAGAGTCAGTGTGTGTGGGACCCGTACCCCAGTGAGAGTCAGTGTGTGTGGGACCCGTACCCCAGTGAGAGTCAGTGTGTGTGGGACCCGTACCCCAGTGAGAGTCAGTGTGTGTGGGACCCGTACCCCAGTGAGAGTCAGTGTGTGTGGGACCCGTACCCCAGTGAGAGTCAGTGTGTGTGGGACCCGTACCCCAGTGAGAGTCAGTGTGTGTGGGACCCGTACCCCAGTGAGAGTCAGTGTGTGTGGGACCCGTACCCCAGTGAGAGTCAGTGTGTGTGGGACCCGTACCCCAGTGAGAGTCAGTGTGTGTGGGACCCGTACCCCAGTGAGAGTCAGTGTGTGTGGGACCCGTACCCCAGTGAGAGTCAGTGTGTGTGGGACCCGTACCCCAGTGAGAGTCAGTGTGTGTGGGACCCGTACCCCAGTGAGAGTCAGTGTGTGTGGGACCCGTACCCCAGTGAGAGTCAGTGTGTGTGGGACCCGTACCCCAGTGAGAGTCAGTGTGTGTGGGACCCGTACCCCAGTGAGAGTCAGTGTGTGTGGGACCCGTACCCCAGTGAGAGTCAGTGTGTGTGGGACCCGTACCCCAGTGAGAGTCAGTGTGTGTGGGACCCGTACCCCAGTGAGAGTCAGTGTGTGTGGGACCCGTACCCCAGTGAGAGTCAGTGTGTGTGGGACCCGTACCCCAGTGAGAGTCAGTGTGTGTGGGACCCGTACCCCAGTGAGAGTCAGTGTGTGTGGGACCCGTACCCCAGTGAGAGTCAGTGTGTGTGGGACCCGTACCCCAGTGAGAGTCAGTGTGTGTGGGACCCGTACCCCAGTGAGAGTCAGTGTGTGTGGGACCCGTACCCCAGTGAGAGTCAGTGTGTGTGGGACCCGTACCCCAGTGAGAGTCAGTGTGTGTGGGACCCGTACCCCAGTGAGAGTCAGTGTGTGTGGGACCCGTACCCCAGTGAGAGTCAGTGTGTGTGGGACCCGTACCCCAGTGAGAGTCAGTGTGTGTGGGACCCGTACCCCAGTGAGAGTCAGTGTGTGTGGGACCCGTACCCCAGTGAGAGTCAGTGTGTGTGGGACCCGTACCCCAGTGAGAGTCAGTGTGTGTGGGACCCGTACCCCAGTGAGAGTCAGTGTGTGTGGGACCCGTACCCCAGTGAGAGTCAGTGTGTGTGGGACCCGTACCCCAGTGAGAGTCAGTGTGTGTGGGACCCGTACCCCAGTGAGAGTCAGTGTGTGTGGGACCCGTACCCCAGTGAGAGTCAGTGTGTGTGGGACCCGTACCCCAGTGAGAGTCAGTGTGTGTGGGACCCGTACCCCAGTGAGAGTCAGTGTGTGTGGGACCCGTACCCCAGTGAGAGTCAGTGTGTGTGGGACCCGTACCCCAGTGAGAGTCAGTGTGTGTGGGACCCGTACCCCAGTGAGAGTCAGTGTGTGTGGGACCCGTACCCCAGTGAGAGTCAGTGTGTGTGGGACCCGTACCCCAGTGAGAGTCAGTGTGTGTGGGACCCGTACCCCAGTGAGAGTCAGTGTGTGTGGGACCCGTACCCCAGTGAGAGTCAGTGTGTGTGGGACCCGTACCCCAGTGAGAGTCAGTGTGTGTGGGACCCGTACCCCAGTGAGAGTCAGTGTGTGTGGGACCCGTACCCCAGTGAGAGTCAGTGTGTGTGGGACCCGTACCCCAGTGAGAGTCAGTGTGTGTGGGACCCGTACCCCAGTGAGAGTCAGTGTGTGTGGGACCCGTACCCCAGTGAGAGTCAGTGTGTGTGGGACCCGTACCCCAGTGAGAGTCAGTGTGTGTGGGACCCGTACCCCAGTGAGAGTCAGTGTGTGTGGGACCCGTACCCCAGTGAGAGTCAGTGTGTGTGGGACCCGTACCCCAGTGAGAGTCAGTGTGTGTGGGACCCGTACCCCAGTGAGAGTCAGTGTGTGTGGGACCCGTACCCCAGTGAGAGTCAGTGTGTGTGGGACCCGTACCCCAGTGAGAGTCAGTGTGTGTGGGACCCGTACCCCAGTGAGAGTCAGTGTGTGTGGGACCCGTACCCCAGTGAGAGTCAGTGTGTGTGGGACCCGTACCCCAGTGAGAGTCAGTGTGTGTGGGACCCGTACCCCAGTGAGAGTCAGTGTGTGTGGGACCCGTACCCCAGTGAGAGTCAGTGTGTGTGGGACCCGTACCCCAGTGAGAGTCAGTGTGTGTGGGACCCGTACCCCAGTGAGAGTCAGTGTGTGTGGGACCCGTACCCCAGTGAGAGTCAGTGTGTGTGGGACCCGTACCCCAGTGAGAGTCAGTGTGTGTGGGACCCGTACCCCAGTGAGAGTCAGTGTGTGTGGGACCCGTACCCCAGTGAGAGTCAGTGTGTGTGGGACCCGTACCCCAGTGAGAGTCAGTGTGTGTGGGACCCGTACCCCAGTGAGAGTCAGTGTGTGTGGGACCCGTACCCCAGTGAGAGTCAGTGTGTGTGGGACCCGTACCCCAGTGAGAGTCAGTGTGTGTGGGACCCGTACCCCAGTGAGAGTCAGTGTGTGTGGGACCCGTACCCCAGTGAGAGTCAGTGTGTGTGGGACCCGTACCCCAGTGAGAGTCAGTGTGTGTGGGACCCGTACCCCAGTGAGAGTCAGTGTGTGTGGGACCCGTACCCCAGTGAGAGTCAGTGTGTGTGGGACCCGTACCCCAGTGAGAGTCAGTGTGTGTGGGACCCGTACCCCAGTGAGAGTCAGTGTGTGTGGGACCCGTACCCCAGTGAGAGTCAGTGTGTGTGGGACCCGTACCCCAGTGAGAGTCAGTGTGTGTGGGACCCGTACCCCAGTGAGAGTCAGTGTGTGTGGGACCCGTACCCCAGTGAGAGTCAGTGTGTGTGGGACCCGTACCCCAGTGAGAGTCAGTGTGTGTGGGACCCGTACCCCAGTGAGAGTCAGTGTGTGTGGGACCCGTACCCCAGTGAGAGTCAGTGTGTGTGGGACCCGTACCCCAGTGAGAGTCAGTGTGTGTGGGACCCGTACCCCAGTGAGAGTCAGTGTGTGTGGGACCCGTACCCCAGTGAGAGTCAGTGTGTGTGGGACCCGTACCCCAGTGAGAGTCAGTGTGTGTGGGACCCGTACCCCAGTGAGAGTCAGTGTGTGTGGGACCCGTACCCCAGTGAGAGTCAGTGTGTGTGGGACCCGTACCCCAGTGAGAGTCAGTGTGTGTGGGACCCGTACCCCAGTGAGAGTCAGTGTGTGTGGGACCCGTACCCCAGTGAGAGTCAGTGTGTGTGGGACCCGTACCCCAGTGAGAGTCAGTGTGTGTGGGACCCGTACCCCAGTGAGAGTCAGTGTGTGTGGGACCCGTACCCCAGTGAGAGTCAGTGTGTGTGGGACCCGTACCCCAGTGAGAGTCAGTGTGTGTGGGACCCGTACCCCAGTGAGAGTCAGTGTGTGTGGGACCCGTACCCCAGTGAGAGTCAGTGTGTGTGGGACCCGTACCCCAGTGAGAGTCAGTGTGTGTGGGACCCGTACCCCAGTGAGAGTCAGTGTGTGTGGGACCCGTACCCCAGTGAGAGTCAGTGTGTGTGGGACCCGTACCCCAGTGAGAGTCAGTGTGTGTGGGACCCGTACCCCAGTGAGAGTCAGTGTGTGTGGGACCCGTACCCCAGTGAGAGTCAGTGTGTGTGGGACCCGTACCCCAGTGAGAGTCAGTGTGTGTGGGACCCGTACCCCAGTGAGAGTCAGTGTGTGTGGGACCCGTACCCCAGTGAGAGTCAGTGTGTGTGGGACCCGTACCCCAGTGAGAGTCAGTGTGTGTGGGACCCGTACCCCAGTGAGAGTCAGTGTGTGTGGGACCCGTACCCCAGTGAGAGTCAGTGTGTGTGGGACCCGTACCCCAGTGAGAGTCAGTGTGTGTGGGACCCGTACCCCAGTGAGAGTCAGTGTGTGTGGGACCCGTACCCCAGTGAGAGTCAGTGTGTGTGGGACCCGTACCCCAGTGAGAGTCAGTGTGTGTGGGACCCGTACCCCAGTGAGAGTCAGTGTGTGTGGGACCCGTACCCCAGTGAGAGTCAGTGTGTGTGGGACCCGTACCCCAGTGAGAGTCAGTGTGTGTGGGACCCGTACCCCAGTGAGAGTCAGTGTGTGTGGGACCCGTACCCCAGTGAGAGTCAGTGTGTGTGGGACCCGTACCCCAGTGAGAGTCAGTGTGTGTGGGACCCGTACCCCAGTGAGAGTCAGTGTGTGTGGGACCCGTACCCCAGTGAGAGTCAGTGTGTGTGGGACCCGTACCCCAGTGAGAGTCAGTGTGTGTGGGACCCGTACCCCAGTGAGAGTCAGTGTGTGTGGGACCCGTACCCCAGTGAGAGTCAGTGTGTGTGGGACCCGTACCCCAGTGAGAGTCAGTGTGTGTGGGACCCGTACCCCAGTGAGAGTCAGTGTGTGTGGGACCCGTACCCCAGTGAGAGTCAGTGTGTGTGGGACCCGTACCCCAGTGAGAGTCAGTGTGTGTGGGACCCGTACCCCAGTGAGAGTCAGTGTGTGTGGGACCCGTACCCCAGTGAGAGTCAGTGTGTGTGGGACCCGTACCCCAGTGAGAGTCAGTGTGTGTGGGACCCGTACCCCAGTGAGAGTCAGTGTGTGTGGGACCCGTACCCCAGTGAGAGTCAGTGTGTGTGGGACCCGTACCCCAGTGAGAGTCAGTGTGTGTGGGACCCGTACCCCAGTGAGAGTCAGTGTGTGTGGGACCCGTACCCCAGTGAGAGTCAGTGTGTGTGGGACCCGTACCCCAGTGAGAGTCAGTGTGTGTGGGACCCGTACCCCAGTGAGAGTCAGTGTGTGTGGGACCCGTACCCCAGTGAGAGTCAGTGTGTGTGGGACCCGTACCCCAGTGAGAGTCAGTGTGTGTGGGACCCGTACCCCAGTGAGAGTCAGTGTGTGTGGGACCCGTACCCCAGTGAGAGTCAGTGTGTGTGGGACCCGTACCCCAGTGAGAGTCAGTGTGTGTGGGACCCGTACCCCAGTGAGAGTCAGTGTGTGTGGGACCCGTACCCCAGTGAGAGTCAGTGTGTGTGGGACCCGTACCCCAGTGAGAGTCAGTGTGTGTGGGACCCGTACCCCAGTGAGAGTCAGTGTGTGTGGGACCCGTACCCCAGTGAGAGTCAGTGTGTGTGGGACCCGTACCCCAGTGAGAGTCAGTGTGTGTGGGACCCGTACCCCAGTGAGAGTCAGTGTGTGTGGGACCCGTACCCCAGTGAGAGTCAGTGTGTGTGGGACCCGTACCCCAGTGAGAGTCAGTGTGTGTGGGACCCGTACCCCAGTGAGAGTCAGTGTGTGTGGGACCCGTACCCCAGTGAGAGTCAGTGTGTGTGGGACCCGTACCCCAGTGAGAGTCAGTGTGTGTGGGACCCGTACCCCAGTGAGAGTCAGTGTGTGTGGGACCCGTACCCCAGTGAGAGTCAGTGTGTGTGGGACCCGTACCCCAGTGAGAGTCAGTGTGTGTGGGACCCGTACCCCAGTGAGAGTCAGTGTGTGTGGGACCCGTACCCCAGTGAGAGTCAGTGTGTGTGGGACCCGTACCCCAGTGAGAGTCAGTGTGTGTGGGACCCGTACCCCAGTGAGAGTCAGTGTGTGTGGGACCCGTACCCCAGTGAGAGTCAGTGTGTGTGGGACCCGTACCCCAGTGAGAGTCAGTGTGTGTGGGACCCGTACCCCAGTGAGAGTCAGTGTGTGTGGGACCCGTACCCCAGTGAGAGTCAGTGTGTGTGGGACCCGTACCCCAGTGAGAGTCAGTGTGTGTGGGACCCGTACCCCAGTGAGAGTCAGTGTGTGTGGGACCCGTACCCCAGTGAGAGTCAGTGTGTGTGGGACCCGTACCCCAGTGAGAGTCAGTGTGTGTGGGACCCGTACCCCAGTGAGAGTCAGTGTGTGTGGGACCCGTACCCCAGTGAGAGTCAGTGTGTGTGGGACCCGTACCCCAGTGAGAGTCAGTGTGTGTGGGACCCGTACCCCAGTGAGAGTCAGTGTGTGTGGGACCCGTACCCCAGTGAGAGTCAGTGTGTGTGGGACCCGTACCCCAGTGAGAGTCAGTGTGTGTGGGACCCGTACCCCAGTGAGAGTCAGTGTGTGTGGGACCCGTACCCCAGTGAGAGTCAGTGTGTGTGGGACCCGTACCCCAGTGAGAGTCAGTGTGTGTGGGACCCGTACCCCAGTGAGAGTCAGTGTGTGTGGGACCCGTACCCCAGTGAGAGTCAGTGTGTGTGGGACCCGTACCCCAGTGAGAGTCAGTGTGTGTGGGACCCGTACCCCAGTGAGAGTCAGTGTGTGTGGGACCCGTACCCCAGTGAGAGTCAGTGTGTGTGGGACCCGTACCCCAGTGAGAGTCAGTGTGTGTGGGACCCGTACCCCAGTGAGAGTCAGTGTGTGTGGGACCCGTACCCCAGTGAGAGTCAGTGTGTGTGGGACCCGTACCCCAGTGAGAGTCAGTGTGTGTGGGACCCGTACCCCAGTGAGAGTCAGTGTGTGTGGGACCCGTACCCCAGTGAGAGTCAGTGTGTGTGGGACCCGTACCCCAGTGAGAGTCAGTGTGTGTGGGACCCGTACCCCAGTGAGAGTCAGTGTGTGTGGGACCCGTACCCCAGTGAGAGTCAGTGTGTGGGACCCGTACCCCAGTGAGAGTCAGTGTGTGTGGGACCCGTACCCCAGTGAGAGTCAGTGTGTGTGGGACCCGTACCCCAGTGAGAGTCAGTGTGTGTGGGACCCGTACCCCAGTGAGAGTCAGTGTGTGTGGGACCCGTACCCCAGTGAGAGTCAGTGTGTGTGGGACCCGTACCCCAGTGAGAGTCAGTGTGTGTGGGACCCGTACCCCAGTGAGAGTCAGTGTGTGTGGGACCCGTACCCCAGTGAGAGTCAGTGTGTGTGGGACCCGTACCCCAGTGAGAGTCAGTGTGTGTGGGACCCGTACCCCAGTGAGAGTCAGTGTGTGTGGGACCCGTACCCCAGTGAGAGTCAGTGTGTGTGGGACCCGTACCCCAGTGAGAGTCAGTGTGTGTGGGACCCGTACCCCAGTGAGAGTCAGTGTGTGTGGGACCCGTACCCCAGTGAGAGTCAGTGTGTGTGGGACCCGTACCCCAGTGAGAGTCAGTGTGTGTGGGACCCGTACCCCAGTGAGAGTCAGTGTGTGTGGGACCCGTACCCCAGTGAGAGTCAGTGTGTGTGGGACCCGTACCCCAGTGAGAGTCAGTGTGTGTGGGACCCGTACCCCAGTGAGAGTCAGTGTGTGTGGGACCCGTACCCCAGTGAGAGTCAGTGTGTGTGGGACCCGTACCCCAGTGAGAGTCAGTGTGTGTGGGACCCGTACCCCAGTGAGAGTCAGTGTGTGTGGGACCCGTACCCCAGTGAGAGTCAGTGTGTGTGGGACCCGTACCCCAGTGAGAGTCAGTGTGTGTGGGACCCGTACCCCAGTGAGAGTCAGTGTGTGTGGGACCCGTACCCCAGTGAGAGTCAGTGTGTGTGGGACCCGTACCCCAGTGAGAGTCAGTGTGTGTGGGACCCGTACCCCAGTGAGAGTCAGTGTGTGTGGGACCCGTACCCCAGTGAGAGTCAGTGTGTGTGGGACCCGTACCCCAGTGAGAGTCAGTGTGTGTGGGACCCGTACCCCAGTGAGAGTCAGTGTGTGTGGGACCCGTACCCCAGTGAGAGTCAGTGTGTGTGGGACCCGTACCCCAGTGAGAGTCAGTGTGTGTGGGACCCGTACCCCAGTGAGAGTCAGTGTGTGTGGGACCCGTACCCCAGTGAGAGTCAGTGTGTGTGGGACCCGTACCCCAGTGAGAGTCAGTGTGTGTGGGACCCGTACCCCAGTGAGAGTCAGTGTGTGTGGGACCCGTACCCCAGTGAGAGTCAGTGTGTGTGGGACCCGTACCCCAGTGAGAGTCAGTGTGTGTGGGACCCGTACCCCAGTGAGAGTCAGTGTGTGTGGGACCCGTACCCCAGTGAGAGTCAGTGTGTGTGGGACCCGTACCCCAGTGAGAGTCAGTGTGTGTGGGACCCGTACCCCAGTGAGAGTCAGTGTGTGTGGGACCCGTACCCCAGTGAGAGTCAGTGTGTGTGGGACCCGTACCCCAGTGAGAGTCAGTGTGTGTGGGACCCGTACCCCAGTGAGAGTCAGTGTGTGTGGGACCCGTACCCCAGTGAGAGTCAGTGTGTGGGACCCGTACCCCAGTGAGAGTCAGTGTGTGTGGGACCCGTACCCCAGTGAGAGTCAGTGTGTGTGGGACCCGTACCCCAGTGAGAGTCAGTGTGTGTGGGACCCGTACCCCAGTGAGAGTCAGTGTGTGTGGGACCCGTACCCCAGTGAGAGTCAGTGTGTGTGGGACCCGTACCCCAGTGAGAGTCAGTGTGTGTGGGACCCGTACCCCAGTGAGAGTCAGTGTGTGTGGGACCCGTACCCCAGTGAGAGTCAGTGTGTGTGGGACCCGTACCCCAGTGAGAGTCAGTGTGTGTGGGACCCGTACCCCAGTGAGAGTCAGTGTGTGTGGGACCCGTACCCCAGTGAGAGTCAGTGTGTGTGGGACCCGTACCCCAGTGAGAGTCAGTGTGTGTGGGACCCGTACCCCAGTGAGAGTCAGTGTGTGTGGGACCCGTACCCCAGTGAGAGTCAGTGTGTGTGGGACCCGTACCCCAGTGAGAGTCAGTGTGTGTGGGACCCGTACCCCAGTGAGAGTCAGTGTGTGTGGGACCCGTACCCCAGTGAGAGTCAGTGTGTGTGGGACCCGTACCCCAGTGAGAGTCAGTGTGTGTGGGACCCGTACCCCAGTGAGAGTCAGTGTGTGTGGGACCCGTACCCCAGTGAGAGTCAGTGTGTGTGGGACCCGTACCCCAGTGAGAGTCAGTGTGTGTGGGACCCGTACCCCAGTGAGAGTCAGTGTGTGTGGGACCCGTACCCCAGTGAGAGTCAGTGTGTGTGGGACCCGTACCCCAGTGAGAGTCAGTGTGTGTGGGACCCGTACCCCAGTGAGAGTCAGTGTGTGTGGGACCCGTACCCCAGTGAGAGTCAGTGTGTGTGGGACCCGTACCCCAGTGAGAGTCAGTGTGTGTGGGACCCGTACCCCAGTGAGAGTCAGTGTGTGTGGGACCCGTACCCCAGTGAGAGTCAGTGTGTGTGGGACCCGTACCCCAGTGAGAGTCAGTGTGTGTGGGACCCGTACCCCAGTGAGAGTCAGTGTGTGTGGGACCCGTACCCCAGTGAGAGTCAGTGTGTGTGGGACCCGTACCCCAGTGAGAGTCAGTGTGTGTGGGACCCGTACCCCAGTGAGAGTCAGTGTGTGTGGGACCCGTACCCCAGTGAGAGTCAGTGTGTGTGGGACCCGTACCCCAGTGAGAGTCAGTGTGTGTGGGACCCGTACCCCAGTGAGAGTCAGTGTGTGTGGGACCCGTACCCCAGTGAGAGTCAGTGTGTGTGGGACCCGTACCCCAGTGAGAGTCAGTGTGTGTGGGACCCGTACCCCAGTGAGAGTCAGTGTGTGTGGGACCCGTACCCCAGTGAGAGTCAGTGTGTGTGGGACCCGTACCCCAGTGAGAGTCAGTGTGTGTGGGACCCGTACCCCAGTGAGAGTCAGTGTGTGTGGGACCCGTACCCCAGTGAGAGTCAGTGTGTGTGGGACCCGTACCCCAGTGAGAGTCAGTGTGTGTGGGACCCGTACCCCAGTGAGAGTCAGTGTGTGTGGGACCCGTACCCCAGTGAGAGTCAGTGTGTGTGGGACCCGTACCCCAGTGAGAGTCAGTGTGTGTGGGACCCGTACCCCAGTGAGAGTCAGTGTGTGTGGGACCCGTACCCCAGTGAGAGTCAGTGTGTGTGGGACCCGTACCCCAGTGAGAGTCAGTGTGTGTGGGACCCGTACCCCAGTGAGAGTCAGTGTGTGTGGGACCCGTACCCCAGTGAGAGTCAGTGTGTGTGGGACCCGTACCCCAGTGAGAGTCAGTGTGTGTGGGACCCGTACCCCAGTGAGAGTCAGTGTGTGTGGGACCCGTACCCCAGTGAGAGTCAGTGTGTGTGGGACCCGTACCCCAGTGAGAGTCAGTGTGTGTGGGACCCGTACCCCAGTGAGAGTCAGTGTGTGTGGGACCCGTACCCCAGTGAGAGTCAGTGTGTGTGGGACCCGTACCCCAGTGAGAGTCAGTGTGTGTGGGACCCGTACCCCAGTGAGAGTCAGTGTGTGTGGGACCCGTACCCCAGTGAGAGTCAGTGTGTGTGGGACCCGTACCCCAGTGAGAGTCAGTGTGTGTGGGACCCGTACCCCAGTGAGAGTCAGTGTGTGTGGGACCCGTACCCCAGTGAGAGTCAGTGTGTGTGGGACCCGTACCCCAGTGAGAGTCAGTGTGTGTGGGACCCGTACCCCAGTGAGAGTCAGTGTGTGTGGGACCCGTACCCCAGTGAGAGTCAGTGTGTGTGGGACCCGTACCCCAGTGAGAGTCAGTGTGTGTGGGACCCGTACCCCAGTGAGAGTCAGTGTGTGTGGGACCCGTACCCCAGTGAGAGTCAGTGTGTGTGGGACCCGTACCCCAGTGAGAGTCAGTGTGTGTGGGACCCGTACCCCAGTGAGAGTCAGTGTGTGTGGGACCCGTACCCCAGTGAGAGTCAGTGTGTGTGGGACCCGTACCCCAGTGAGAGTCAGTGTGTGTGGGACCCGTACCCCAGTGAGAGTCAGTGTGTGTGGGACCCGTACCCCAGTGAGAGTCAGTGTGTGTGGGACCCGTACCCCAGTGAGAGTCAGTGTGTGTGGGACCCGTACCCCAGTGAGAGTCAGTGTGTGTGGGACCCGTACCCCAGTGAGAGTCAGTGTGTGTGGGACCCGTACCCCAGTGAGAGTCAGTGTGTGTGGGACCCGTACCCCAGTGAGAGTCAGTGTGTGTGGGACCCGTACCCCAGTGAGAGTCAGTGTGTGTGGGACCCGTACCCCAGTGAGAGTCAGTGTGTGTGGGACCCGTACCCCAGTGAGAGTCAGTGTGTGTGGGACCCGTACCCCAGTGAGAGTCAGTGTGTGTGGGACCCGTACCCCAGTGAGAGTCAGTGTGTGTGGGACCCGTACCCCAGTGAGAGTCAGTGTGTGTGGGACCCGTACCCCAGTGAGAGTCAGTGTGTGTGGGACCCGTACCCCAGTGAGAGTCAGTGTGTGTGGGACCCGTACCCCAGTGAG
This sequence comes from Carcharodon carcharias, assembly GCF_017639515.1. Taxonomy (NCBI): domain Eukaryota; kingdom Metazoa; phylum Chordata; class Chondrichthyes; order Lamniformes; family Lamnidae; genus Carcharodon; species Carcharodon carcharias. The sequence goes on along the minus strand of NC_054478.1, from coordinate 1,625,576 downwards.
AGTCAGTGTGTGTGGGACCCGTACCCCAGTGAGAGTCAGTGTGTGTGGGACCCGTACCCCAGTGAGAGTCAGTGTGTGTGGGACCCGTACCCCAGTGAGAGTCAGTGTGTGTGGGACCCGTACCCCAGTGAGAGTCAGTGTGTGTGGGACCCGTACCCCAGTGAGAGTCAGTGTGTGTGGGACCCGTACCCCAGTGAGAGTCAGTGTGTGTGGGACCCGTACCCCAGTGAGAGTCAGTGTGTGTGGGACCCGTACCCCAGTGAGAGTCAGTGTGTGTGGGACCCGTACCCCAGTGAGAGTCAGTGTGTGTGGGACCCGTACCCCAGTGAGAGTCAGTGTGTGTGGGACCCGTACCCCAGTGAGAGTCAGTGTGTGTGGGACCCGTACCCCAGTGAGAGTCAGTGTGTGTGGGACCCGTACCCCAGTGAGAGTCAGTGTGTGTGGGACCCGTACCCCAGTGAGAGTCAGTGTGTGTGGGACCCGTACCCCAGTGAGAGTCAGTGTGTGTGGGACCCGTACCCTAGTGAGAGTGTGTGTGGGACTTGTACCCCAGTGAGAGTCAGTGTGTGTGGGACCCGTACCCCAGTGAGAGTCAGTGTGTGTGGGACCCGTACCCCAGTGAGAGTCAGTGTGTGTGGGACCCGTACCCCAGTGAGAGTCAGTGTGTGTGGGACCCGTACCCCAGTGAGAGTCAGTGTGTGTGGGACCCGTACCCCAGTGAGAGTCAGTGTGTGTGGGACCCGTACCCCAGTGAGAGTCAGTGTGTGTGGGACCCGTACCCCAGTGAGAGTCAGTGTGTGTGGGACCCGTACCCCAGTGAGAGTCAGTGTGTGTGGGACCCGTACCCCAGTGAGAGTCAGTGTGTGTGGGACCCGTACCCCAGTGAGAGTCAGTGTGTGTGGGACCCGTACCCCAGTGAGAGTCAGTGTGTGTGGGACCCGTACCCCAGTGAGAGTCAGTGTGTGTGGGACCCGTACCCCAGTGAGAGTCAGTGTGTGTGGGACCCGTACCCCAGTGAGAGTCAGTGTGTGTGGGACCCGTACCCCAGTGAGAGTCAGTGTGTGTGGGACCCGTACCCCAGTGAGAGTCAGTGTGTGTGGGACCCGTACCCCAGTGAGAGTCAGTGTGTGTGGGACCCGTACCCCAGTGAGAGTCAGTGTGTGTGGGACCCGTACCCCAGTGAGAGTCAGTGTGTGTGGGACCCGTACCCCAGTGAGAGTCAGTGTGTGTGGGACCCGTACCCCAGTGAGAGTCAGTGTGTGTGGGACCCGTACCCCAGTGAGAGTCAGTGTGTGTGGGACCCGTACCCCAGTGAGAGTCAGTGTGTGTGGGACCCGTACCCCAGTGAGAGTCAGTGTGTGTGGGACCCGTACCCCAGTGAGAGTCAGTGTGTGTGGGACCCGTACCCCAGTGAGAGTCAGTGTGTGTGGGACCCGTACCCCAGTGAGAGTCAGTGTGTGTGGGACCCGTACCCCAGTGAGAGTCAGTGTGTGTGGGACCCGTACCCCAGTGAGAGTCAGTGTGTGTGGGACCCGTACCCCAGTGAGAGTCAGTGTGTGTGGGACCCGTACCCCAGTGAGAGTCAGTGTGTGTGGGACCCGTACCCCAGTGAGAGTCAGTGTGTGTGGGACCCGTACCCCAGTGAGAGTCAGTGTGTGTGGGACCCGTACCCCAGTGAGAGTCAGTGTGTGTGGGACCCGTACCCCAGTGAGAGTCAGTGTGTGTGGGACCCGTACCCCAGTGAGAGTCAGTGTGTGTGGGACCCGTACCCCAGTGAGAGTCAGTGTGTGTGGGACCCGTACCCCAGTGAGAGTCAGTGTGTGTGGGACCCGTACCCCAGTGAGAGTCAGTGTGTGTGGGACCCGTACCCCAGTGAGAGTCAGTGTGTGTGGGACCCGTACCCCAGTGAGAGTCAGTGTGTGTGGGACCCGTACCCCAGTGAGAGTCAGTGTGTGTGGGACCCGTACCCCAGTGAGAGTCAGTGTGTGTGGGACCCGTACCCCAGTGAGAGTCAGTGTGTGTGGGACCCGTACCCCAGTGAGAGTCAGTGTGTGTGGGACCCGTACCCCAGTGAGAGTCAGTGTGTGTGGGACCCGTACCCCAGTGAGAGTCAGTGTGTGTGGGACCCGTACCCCAGTGAGAGTCAGTGTGTGTGGGACCCGTACCCCAGTGAGAGTCAGTGTGTGTGGGACCCGTACCCCAGTGAGAGTCAGTGTGTGTGGGACCCGTACCCCAGTGAGAGTCAGTGTGTGTGGGACCCGTACCCCAGTGAGAGTCAGTGTGTGTGGGACCCGTACCCCAGTGAGAGTCAGTGTGTGTGGGACCCGTACCCCAGTGAGAGTCAGTGTGTGTGGGACCCGTACCCCAGTGAGAGTCAGTGTGTGTGGGACCCGTACCCCAGTGAGAGTCAGTGTGTGTGGGACCCGTACCCCAGTGAGAGTCAGTGTGTGTGGGACCCGTACCCCAGTGAGAGTCAGTGTGTGTGGGACCCGTACCCCAGTGAGAGTCAGTGTGTGTGGGACCCGTACCCCAGTGAGAGTCAGTGTGTGTGGGACCCGTACCCCAGTGAGAGTCAGTGTGTGTGGGACCCGTACCCCAGTGAGAGTCAGTGTGTGTGGGACCCGTACCCCAGTGAGAGTCAGTGTGTGTGGGACCCGTACCCCAGTGAGAGTCAGTGTGTGTGGGACCCGTACCCCAGTGAGAGTCAGTGTGTGTGGGACCCGTACCCCAGTGAGAGTCAGTGTGTGTGGGACCCGTACCCCAGTGAGAGTCAGTGTGTGTGGGACCCGTACCCCAGTGAGAGTCAGTGTGTGTGGGACCCGTACCCCAGTGAGAGTCAGTGTGTGTGGGACCCGTACCCCAGTGAGAGTCAGTGTGTGTGGGACCCGTACCCCAGTGAGAGTCAGTGTGTGTGGGACCCGTACCCCAGTGAGAGTCAGTGTGTGTGGGACCCGTACCCCAGTGAGAGTCAGTGTGTGTGGGACCCGTACCCCAGTGAGAGTCAGTGTGTGTGGGACCCGTACCCCAGTGAGAGTCAGTGTGTGTGGGACCCGTACCCCAGTGAGAGTCAGTGTGTGTGGGACCCGTACCCCAGTGAGAGTCAGTGTGTGTGGGACCCGTACCCCAGTGAGAGTCAGTGTGTGTGGGACCCGTACCCCAGTGAGAGTCAGTGTGTGTGGGACCCGTACCCCAGTGAGAGTCAGTGTGTGTGGGACCCGTACCCCAGTGAGAGTCAGTGTGTGTGGGACCCGTACCCCAGTGAGAGTCAGTGTGTGTGGGACCCGTACCCCAGTGAGAGTCAGTGTGTGTGGGACCCGTACCCCAGTGAGAGTCAGTGTGTGTGGGACCCGTACCCCAGTGAGAGTCAGTGTGTGTGGGACCCGTACCCCAGTGAGAGTCAGTGTGTGTGGGACCCGTACCCCAGTGAGAGTCAGTGTGTGTGGGACCCGTACCCCAGTGAGAGTCAGTGTGTGTGGGACCCGTACCCCAGTGAGAGTCAGTGTGTGTGGGACCCGTACCCCAGTGAGAGTCAGTGTGTGTGGGACCCGTACCCCAGTGAGAGTCAGTGTGTGTGGGACCCGTACCCCAGTGAGAGTCAGTGTGTGTGGGACCCGTACCCCAGTGAGAGTCAGTGTGTGTGGGACCCGTACCCCAGTGAGAGTCAGTGTGTGTGGGACCCGTACCCCAGTGAGAGTCAGTGTGTGTGGGACCCGTACCCCAGTGAGAGTCAGTGTGTGTGGGACCCGTACCCCAGTGAGAGTCAGTGTGTGTGGGACCCGTACCCCAGTGAGAGTCAGTGTGTGTGGGACCCGTACCCCAGTGAGAGTCAGTGTGTGTGGGACCCGTACCCCAGTGAGAGTCAGTGTGTGTGGGACCCGTACCCCAGTGAGAGTCAGTGTGTGTGGGACCCGTACCCCAGTGAGAGTCAGTGTGTGTGGGACCCGTACCCCAGTGAGAGTCAGTGTGTGTGGGACCCGTACCCCAGTGAGAGTCAGTGTGTGTGGGACCCGTACCCCAGTGAGAGTCAGTGTGTGTGGGACCCGTACCCCAGTGAGAGTCAGTGTGTGTGGGACCCGTACCCCAGTGAGAGTCAGTGTGTGTGGGACCCGTACCCCAGTGAGAGTCAGTGTGTGTGGGACCCGTACCCCAGTGAGAGTCAGTGTGTGTGGGACCCGTACCCCAGTGAGAGTCAGTGTGTGTGGGACCCGTACCCCAGTGAGAGTCAGTGTGTGTGGGACCCGTACCCCAGTGAGAGTCAGTGTGTGTGGGACCCGTACCCCAGTGAGAGTCAGTGTGTGTGGGACCCGTACCCCAGTGAGAGTCAGTGTGTGTGGGACCCGTACCCCAGTGAGAGTCAGTGTGTGTGGGACCCGTACCCCAGTGAGAGTCAGTGTGTGTGGGACCCGTACCCCAGTGAGAGTCAGTGTGTGTGGGACCCGTACCCCAGTGAGAGTCAGTGTGTGTGGGACCCGTACCCCAGTGAGAGTCAGTGTGTGTGGGACCCGTACCCCAGTGAGAGTCAGTGTGTGTGGGACCCGTACCCCAGTGAGAGTCAGTGTGTGTGGGACCCGTACCCCAGTGAGAGTCAGTGTGTGTGGGACCCGTACCCCAGTGAGAGTCAGTGTGTGTGGGACCCGTACCCCAGTGAGAGTCAGTGTGTGTGGGACCCGTACCCCAGTGAGAGTCAGTGTGTGTGGGACCCGTACCCCAGTGAGAGTCAGTGTGTGTGGGACCCGTACCCCAGTGAGAGTCAGTGTGTGTGGGACCCGTACCCCAGTGAGAGTCAGTGTGTGTGGGACCCGTACCCCAGTGAGAGTCAGTGTGTGTGGGACCCGTACCCCAGTGAGAGTCAGTGTGTGTGGGACCCGTACCCCAGTGAGAGTCAGTGTGTGTGGGACCCGTACCCCAGTGAGAGTCAGTGTGTGTGGGACCCGTACCCCAGTGAGAGTCAGTGTGTGTGGGACCCGTACCCCAGTGAGAGTCAGTGTGTGTGGGACCCGTACCCCAGTGAGAGTCAGTGTGTGTGGGACCCGTACCCCAGTGAGAGTCAGTGTGTGTGGGACCCGTACCCCAGTGAGAGTCAGTGTGTGTGGGACCCGTACCCCAGTGAGAGTCAGTGTGTGTGGGACCCGTACCCCAGTGAGAGTCAGTGTGTGTGGGACCCGTACCCCAGTGAGAGTCAGTGTGTGTGGGACCCGTACCCCAGTGAGAGTCAGTGTGTGTGGGACCCGTACCCCAGTGAGAGTCAGTGTGTGTGGGACCCGTACCCCAGTGAGAGTCAGTGTGTGTGGGACCCGTACCCCAGTGAGAGTCAGTGTGTGTGGGACCCGTACCCCAGTGAGAGTCAGTGTGTGTGGGACCCGTACCCCAGTGAGAGTCAGTGTGTGTGGGACCCGTACCCCAGTGAGAGTCAGTGTGTGTGGGACCCGTACCCCAGTGAGAGTCAGTGTGTGTGGGACCCGTACCCCAGTGAGAGTCAGTGTGTGTGGGACCCGTACCCCAGTGAGAGTCAGTGTGTGTGGGACCCGTACCCCAGTGAGAGTCAGTGTGTGTGGGACCCGTACCCCAGTGAGAGTCAGTGTGTGTGGGACCCGTACCCCAGTGAGAGTCAGTGTGTGTGGGACCCGTACCCCAGTGAGAGTCAGTGTGTGTGGGACCCGTACCCCAGTGAGAGTCAGTGTGTGTGGGACCCGTACCCCAGTGAGAGTCAGTGTGTGTGGGACCCGTACCCCAGTGAGAGTCAGTGTGTGTGGGACCCGTACCCCAGTGAGAGTCAGTGTGTGTGGGACCCGTACCCCAGTGAGAGTCAGTGTGTGTGGGACCCGTACCCCAGTGAGAGTCAGTGTGTGTGGGACCCGTACCCCAGTGAGAGTCAGTGTGTGTGGGACCCGTACCCCAGTGAGAGTCAGTGTGTGTGGGACCCGTACCCCAGTGAGAGTCAGTGTGTGTGGGACCCGTACCCCAGTGAGAGTCAGTGTGTGTGGGACCCGTACCCCAGTGAGAGTCAGTGTGTGTGGGACCCGTACCCCAGTGAGAGTCAGTGTGTGTGGGACCCGTACCCCAGTGAGAGTCAGTGTGTGTGGGACCCGTACCCCAGTGAGAGTCAGTGTGTGTGGGACCCGTACCCCAGTGAGAGTCAGTGTGTGTGGGACCCGTACCCCAGTGAGAGTCAGTGTGTGTGGGACCCGTACCCCAGTGAGAGTCAGTGTGTGTGGGACCCGTACCCCAGTGAGAGTCAGTGTGTGTGGGACCCGTACCCCAGTGAGAGTCAGTGTGTGTGGGACCCGTACCCCAGTGAGAGTCAGTGTGTGTGGGACCCGTACCCCAGTGAGAGTCAGTGTGTGTGGGACCCGTACCCCAGTGAGAGTCAGTGTGTGTGGGACCCGTACCCCAGTGAGAGTCAGTGTGTGTGGGACCCGTACCCCAGTGAGAGTCAGTGTGTGTGGGACCCGTACCCCAGTGAGAGTCAGTGTGTGTGGGACCCGTACCCCAGTGAGAGTCAGTGTGTGTGGGACCCGTACCCCAGTGAGAGTCAGTGTGTGTGGGACCCGTACCCCAGTGAGAGTCAGTGTGTGTGGGACCCGTACCCCAGTGAGAGTCAGTGTGTGTGGGACCCGTACCCCAGTGAGAGTCAGTGTGTGTGGGACCCGTACCCCAGTGAGAGTCAGTGTGTGTGGGACCCGTACCCCAGTGAGAGTCAGTGTGTGTGGGACCCGTACCCCAGTGAGAGTCAGTGTGTGTGGGACCCGTACCCCAGTGAGAGTCAGTGTGTGTGGGACCCGTACCCCAGTGAGAGTCAGTGTGTGTGGGACCCGTACCCCAGTGAGAGTCAGTGTGTGTGGGACCCGTACCCCAGTGAGAGTCAGTGTGTGTGGGACCCGTACCCCAGTGAGAGTCAGTGTGTGTGGGACCCGTACCCCAGTGAGAGTCAGTGTGTGTGGGACCCGTACCCCAGTGAGAGTCAGTGTGTGTGGGACCCGTACCCCAGTGAGAGTCAGTGTGTGTGGGACCCGTACCCCAGTGAGAGTCAGTGTGTGTGGGACCCGTACCCCAGTGAGAGTCAGTGTGTGTGGGACCCGTACCCCAGTGAGAGTCAGTGTGTGTGGGACCCGTACCCCAGTGAGAGTCAGTGTGTGTGGGACCCGTACCCCAGTGAGAGTCAGTGTGTGTGGGACCCGTACCCCAGTGAGAGTCAGTGTGTGTGGGACCCGTACCCCAGTGAGAGTCAGTGTGTGTGGGACCCGTACCCCAGTGAGAGTCAGTGTGTGTGGGACCCGTACCCCAGTGAGAGTCAGTGTGTGTGGGACCCGTACCCCAGTGAGAGTCAGTGTGTGTGGGACCCGTACCCCAGTGAGAGTCAGTGTGTGTGGGACCCGTACCCCAGTGAGAGTCAGTGTGTGTGGGACCCGTACCCCAGTGAGAGTCAGTGTGTGTGGGACCCGTACCCCAGTGAGAGTCAGTGTGTGTGGGACCCGTACCCCAGTGAGAGTCAGTGTGTGTGGGACCCGTACCCCAGTGAGAGTCAGTGTGTGTGGGACCCGTACCCCAGTGAGAGTCAGTGTGTGTGGGACCCGTACCCCAGTGAGAGTCAGTGTGTGTGGGACCCGTACCCCAGTGAGAGTCAGTGTGTGTGGGACCCGTACCCCAGTGAGAGTCAGTGTGTGTGGGACCCGTACCCCAGTGAGAGTCAGTGTGTGTGGGACCCGTACCCCAGTGAGAGTCAGTGTGTGTGGGACCCGTACCCCAGTGAGAGTCAGTGTGTGTGGGACCCGTACCCCAGTGAGAGTCAGTGTGTGTGGGACCCGTACCCCAGTGAGAGTCAGTGTGTGTGGGACCCGTACCCCAGTGAGAGTCAGTGTGTGTGGGACCCGTACCCCAGTGAGAGTCAGTGTGTGTGGGACCCGTACCCCAGTGAGAGTCAGTGTGTGTGGGACCCGTACCCCAGTGAGAGTCAGTGTGTGTGGGACCCGTACCCCAGTGAGAGTCAGTGTGTGTGGGACCCGTACCCCAGTGAGAGTCAGTGTGTGTGGGACCCGTACCCCAGTGAGAGTCAGTGTGTGTGGGACCCGTACCCCAGTGAGAGTCAGTGTGTGTGGGACCCGTACCCCAGTGAGAGTCAGTGTGTGTGGGACCCGTACCCCAGTGAGAGTCAGTGTGTGTGGGACCCGTACCCCAGTGAGAGTCAGTGTGTGTGGGACCCGTACCCCAGTGAGAGTCAGTGTGTGTGGGACCCGTACCCCAGTGAGAGTCAGTGTGTGTGGGACCCGTACCCCAGTGAGAGTCAGTGTGTGTGGGACCCGTACCCCAGTGAGAGTCAGTGTGTGTGGGACCCGTACCCCAGTGAGAGTCAGTGTGTGTGGGACCCGTACCCCAGTGAGAGTCAGTGTGTGTGGGACCCGTACCCCAGTGAGAGTCAGTGTGTGTGGGACCCGTACCCCAGTGAGAGTCAGTGTGTGTGGGACCCGTACCCCAGTGAGAGTCAGTGTGTGTGGGACCCGTACCCCAGTGAGAGTCAGTGTGTGTGGGACCCGTACCCCAGTGAGAGTCAGTGTGTGTGGGACCCGTACCCCAGTGAGAGTCAGTGTGTGTGGGACCCGTACCCCAGTGAGAGTCAGTGTGTGTGGGACCCGTACCCCAGTGAGAGTCAGTGTGTGTGGGACCCGTACCCCAGTGAGAGTCAGTGTGTGTGGGACCCGTACCCCAGTGAGAGTCAGTGTGTGTGGGACCCGTACCCCAGTGAGAGTCAGTGTGTGTGGGACCCGTACCCCAGTGAGAGTCAGTGTGTGTGGGACCCGTACCCCAGTGAGAGTCAGTGTGTGTGGGACCCGTACCCCAGTGAGAGTCAGTGTGTGTGGGACCCGTACCCCAGTGAGAGTCAGTGTGTGTGGGACCCGTACCCCAGTGAGAGTCAGTGTGTGTGGGACCCGTACCCCAGTGAGAGTCAGTGTGTGTGGGACCCGTACCCCAGTGAGAGTCAGTGTGTGTGGGACCCGTACCCCAGTGAGAGTCAGTGTGTGTGGGACCCGTACCCCAGTGAGAGTCAGTGTGTGTGGGACCCGTACCCCAGTGAGAGTCAGTGTGTGTGGGACCCGTACCCCAGTGAGAGTCAGTGTGTGTGGGACCCGTACCCCAGTGAGAGTCAGTGTGTGTGGGACCCGTACCCCAGTGAGAGTCAGTGTGTGTGGGACCCGTACCCCAGTGAGAGTCAGTGTGTGTGGGACCCGTACCCCAGTGAGAGTCAGTGTGTGTGGGACCCGTACCCCAGTGAGAGTCAGTGTGTGTGGGACCCGTACCCCAGTGAGAGTCAGTGTGTGTGGGACCCGTACCCCAGTGAGAGTCAGTGTGTGTGGGACCCGTACCCCAGTGAGAGTCAGTGTGTGTGGGACCCGTACCCCAGTGAGAGTCAGTGTGTGTGGGACCCGTACCCCAGTGAGAGTCAGTGTGTGTGGGACCCGTACCCCAGTGAGAGTCAGTGTGTGTGGGACCCGTACCCCAGTGAGAGTCAGTGTGTGTGGGACCCGTACCCCAGTGAGAGTCAGTGTGTGTGGGACCCGTACCCCAGTGAGAGTCAGTGTGTGTGGGACCCGTACCCCAGTGAGAGTCAGTGTGTGTGGGACCCGTACCCCAGTGAGAGTCAGTGTGTGTGGGACCCGTACCCCAGTGAGAGTCAGTGTGTGTGGGACCCGTACCCCAGTGAGAGTCAGTGTGTGTGGGACCCGTACCCCAGTGAGAGTCAGTGTGTGTGGGACCCGTACCCCAGTGAGAGTCAGTGTGTGTGGGACCCGTACCCCAGTGAGAGTCAGTGTGTGTGGGACCCGTACCCCAGTGAGAGTCAGTGTGTGTGGGACCCGTACCCCAGTGAGAGTCAGTGTGTGTGGGACCCGTACCCCAGTGAGAGTCAGTGTGTGTGGGACCCGTACCCCAGTGAGAGTCAGTGTGTGTGGGACCCGTACCCCAGTGAGAGTCAGTGTGTGTGGGACCCGTACCCCAGTGAGAGTCAGTGTGTGTGGGACCCGTACCCCAGTGAGAGTCAGTGTGTGTGGGACCCGTACCCCAGTGAGAGTCAGTGTGTGTGGGACCCGTACCCCAGTGAGAGTCAGTGTGTGTGGGACCCGTACCCCAGTGAGAGTCAGTGTGTGTGGGACCCGTACCCCAGTGAGAGTCAGTGTGTGTGGGACCCGTACCCCAGTGAGAGTCAGTGTGTGTGGGACCCGTACCCCAGTGAGAGTCAGTGTGTGTGGGACCCGTACCCCAGTGAGAGTCAGTGTGTGTGGGACCCGTACCCCAGTGAGAGTCAGTGTGTGTGGGACCCGTACCCCAGTGAGAGTCAGTGTGTGTGGGACCCGTACCCCAGTGAGAGTCAGTGTGTGTGGGACCCGTACCCCAGTGAGAGTCAGTGTGTGTGGGACCCGTACCCCAGTGAGAGTCAGTGTGTGTGGGACCCGTACCCCAGTGAGAGTCAGTGTGTGTGGGACCCGTACCCCAGTGAGAGTCAGTGTGTGTGGGACCCGTACCCCAGTGAGAGTCAGTGTGTGTGGGACCCGTACCCCAGTGAGAGTCAGTGTGTGTGGGACCCGTACCCCAGTGAGAGTCAGTGTGTGTGGGACCCGTACCCCAGTGAGAGTCAGTGTGTGTGGGACCCGTACCCCAGTGAGAGTCAGTGTGTGTGGGACCCGTACCCCAGTGAGAGTCAGTGTGTGTGGGACCCGTACCCCAGTGAGAGTCAGTGTGTGTGGGACCCGTACCCCAGTGAGAGTCAGTGTGTGTGGGACCCGTACCCCAGTGAGAGTCAGTGTGTGTGGGACCCGTACCCCAGTGAGAGTCAGTGTGTGTGGGACCCGTACCCCAGTGAGAGTCAGTGTGTGTGGGACCCGTACCCCAGTGAGAGTCAGTGTGTGTGGGACCCGTACCCCAGTGAGAGTCAGTGTGTGTGGGACCCGTACCCCAGTGAGAGTCAGTGTGTGTGGGACCCGTACCCCAGTGAGAGTCAGTGTGTGTGGGACCCGTACCCCAGTGAGAGTCAGTGTGTGTGGGACCCGTACCCCAGTGAGAGTCAGTGTGTGTGGGACCCGTACCCCAGTGAGAGTCAGTGTGTGTGGGACCCGTACCCCAGTGAGAGTCAGTGTGTGTGGGACCCGTACCCCAGTGAGAGTCAGTGTGTGTGGGACCCGTACCCCAGTGAGAGTCAGTGTGTGTGGGACCCGTACCCCAGTGAGAGTCAGTGTGTGTGGGACCCGTACCCCAGTGAGAGTCAGTGTGTGTGGGACCCGTACCCCAGTGAGAGTCAGTGTGTGTGGGACCCGTACCCCAGTGAGAGTCAGTGTGTGTGGGACCCGTACCCCAGTGAGAGTCAGTGTGTGTGGGACCCGTACCCCAGTGAGAGTCAGTGTGTGTGGGACCCGTACCCCAGTGAGAGTCAGTGTGTGTGGGACCCGTACCCCAGTGAGAGTCAGTGTGTGTGGGACCCGTACCCCAGTGAGAGTCAGTGTGTGTGGGACCCGTACCCCAGTGAGAGTCAGTGTGTGTGGGACCCGTACCCCAGTGAGAGTCAGTGTGTGTGGGACCCGTACCCCAGTGAGAGTCAGTGTGTGTGGGACCCGTACCCCAGTGAGAGTCAGTGTGTGTGGGACCCGTACCCCAGTGAGAGTCAGTGTGTGTGGGACCCGTACCCCAGTGAGAGTCAGTGTGTGTGGGACCCGTACCCCAGTGAGAGTCAGTGTGTGTGGGACCCGTACCCCAGTGAGAGTCAGTGTGTGTGGGACCCGTACCCCAGTGAGAGTCAGTGTGTGTGGGACCCGTACCCCAGTGAGAGTCAGTGTGTGTGGGACCCGTACCCCAGTGAGAGTCAGTGTGTGTGGGACCCGTACCCCAGTGAGAGTCAGTGTGTGTGGGACCCGTACCCCAGTGAGAGTCAGTGTGTGTGGGACCCGTACCCCAGTGAGAGTCAGTGTGTGTGGGACCCGTACCCCAGTGAGAGTCAGTGTGTGTGGGACCCGTACCCCAGTGAGAGTCAGTGTGTGTGGGACCCGTACCCCAGTGAGAGTCAGTGTGTGTGGGACCCGTACCCCAGTGAGAGTCAGTGTGTGTGGGACCCGTACCCCAGTGAGAGTCAGTGTGTGTGGGACCCGTACCCCAGTGAGAGTCAGTGTGTGTGGGACCCGTACCCCAGTGAGAGTCAGTGTGTGTGGGACCCGTACCCCAGTGAGAGTCAGTGTGTGTGGGACCCGTACCCCAGTGAGAGTCAGTGTGTGTGGGACCCGTACCCCAGTGAGAGTCAGTGTGTGTGGGACCCGTACCCCAGTGAGAGTCAGTGTGTGTGGGACCCGTACCCCAGTGAGAGTCAGTGTGTGTGGGACCCGTACCCCAGTGAGAGTCAGTGTGTGTGGGACCCGTACCCCAGTGAGAGTCAGTGTGTGTGGGACCCGTACCCCAGTGAGAGTCAGTGTGTGTGGGACCCGTACCCCAGTGAGAGTCAGTGTGTGTGGGACCCGTACCCCAGTGAGAGTCAGTGTGTGTGGGACCCGTACCCCAGTGAGAGTCAGTGTGTGTGGGACCCGTACCCCAGTGAGAGTCAGTGTGTGTGGGACCCGTACCCCAGTGAGAGTCAGTGTGTGTGGGACCCGTACCCCAGTGAGAGTCAGTGTGTGTGGGACCCGTACCCCAGTGAGAGTCAGTGTGTGTGGGACCCGTACCCCAGTGAGAGTCAGTGTGTGTGGGACCCGTACCCCAGTGAGAGTCAGTGTGTGTGGGACCCGTACCCCAGTGAGAGTCAGTGTGTGTGGGACCCGTACCCCAGTGAGAGTCAGTGTGTGTGGGACCCGTACCCCAGTGAGAGTCAGTGTGTGTGGGACCCGTACCCCAGTGAGAGTCAGTGTGTGTGGGACCCGTACCCCAGTGAGAGTCAGTGTGTGTGGGACCCGTACCCCAGTGAGAGTCAGTGTGTGTGGGACCCGTACCCCAGTGAGAGTCAGTGTGTGTGGGACCCGTACCCCAGTGAGAGTCAGTGTGTGTGGGACCCGTACCCCAGTGAGAGTCAGTGTGTGTGGGACCCGTACCCCAGTGAGAGTCAGTGTGTGTGGGACCCGTACCCCAGTGAGAGTCAGTGTGTGTGGGACCCGTACCCCAGTGAGAGTCAGTGTGTGTGGGACCCGTACCCCAGTGAGAGTCAGTGTGTGTGGGACCCGTACCCCAGTGAGAGTCAGTGTGTGTGGGACCCGTACCCCAGTGAGAGTCAGTGTGTGTGGGACCCGTACCCCAGTGAGAGTCAGTGTGTGTGGGACCCGTACCCCAGTGAGAGTCAGTGTGTGTGGGACCCGTACCCCAGTGAGAGTCAGTGTGTGTGGGACCCGTACCCCAGTGAGAGTCAGTGTGTGTGGGACCCGTACCCCAGTGAGAGTCAGTGTGTGTGGGACCCGTACCCCAGTGAGAGTCAGTGTGTGTGGGACCCGTACCCCAGTGAGAGTCAGTGTGTGTGGGACCCGTACCCCAGTGAGAGTCAGTGTGTGTGGGACCCGTACCCCAGTGAGAGTCAGTGTGTGTGGGACCCGTACCCCAGTGAGAGTCAGTGTGTGTGGGACCCGTACCCCAGTGAGAGTCAGTGTGTGTGGGACCCGTACCCCAGTGAGAGTCAGTGTGTGTGGGACCCGTACCCCAGTGAGAGTCAGTGTGTGTGGGACCCGTACCCCAGTGAGAGTCAGTGTGTGTGGGACCCGTACCCCAGTGAGAGTCAGTGTGTGTGGGACCCGTACCCCAGTGAGAGTCAGTGTGTGTGGGACCCGTACCCCAGTGAGAGTCAGTGTGTGTGGGACCCGTACCCCAGTGAGAGTCAGTGTGTGTGGGACCCGTACCCCAGTGAGAGTCAGTGTGTGTGGGACCCGTACCCCAGTGAGAGTCAGTGTGTGTGGGACCCGTACCCCAGTGAGAGTCAGTGTGTGTGGGACCCGTACCCCAGTGAGAGTCAGTGTGTGTGGGACCCGTACCCCAGTGAGAGTCAGTGTGTGTGGGACCCGTACCCCAGTGAGAGTCAGTGTGTGTGGGACCCGTACCCCAGTGAGAGTCAGTGTGTGTGGGACCCGTACCCCAGTGAGAGTCAGTGTGTGTGGGACCCGTACCCCAGTGAGAGTCAGTGTGTGTGGGACCCGTACCCCAGTGAGAGTCAGTGTGTGTGGGACCCGTACCCCAGTGAGAGTCAGTGTGTGTGGGACCCGTACCCCAGTGAGAGTCAGTGTGTGTGGGACCCGTACCCCAGTGAGAGTCAGTGTGTGTGGGACCCGTACCCCAGTGAGAGTCAGTGTGTGTGGGACCCGTACCCCAGTGAGAGTCAGTGTGTGTGGGACCCGTACCCCAGTGAGAGTCAGTGTGTGTGGGACCCGTACCCCAGTGAGAGTCAGTGTGTGTGGGACCCGTACCCCAGTGAGAGTCAGTGTGTGTGGGACCCGTACCCCAGTGAGAGTCAGTGTGTGTGGGACCCGTACCCCAGTGAGAGTCAGTGTGTGTGGGACCCGTACCCCAGTGAGAGTCAGTGTGTGTGGGACCCGTACCCCAGTGAGAGTCAGTGTGTGTGGGACCCGTACCCCAGTGAGAGTCAGTGTGTGTGGGACCCGTACCCCAGTGAGAGTCAGTGTGTGTGGGACCCGTACCCCAGTGAGAGTCAGTGTGTGTGGGACCCGTACCCCAGTGAGAGTCAGTGTGTGTGGGACCCGTACCCCAGTGAGAGTCAGTGTGTGTGGGACCCGTACCCCAGTGAGAGTCAGTGTGTGTGGGACCCGTACCCCAGTGAGAGTCAGTGTGTGTGGGACCCGTACCCCAGTGAGAGTCAGTGTGTGTGGGACCCGTACCCCAGTGAGAGTCAGTGTGTGTGGGACCCGTACCCCAGTGAGAGTCAGTGTGTGTGGGACCCGTACCCCAGTGAGAGTCAGTGTGTGTGGGACCCGTACCCCAGTGAGAGTCAGTGTGTGTGGGACCCGTACCCCAGTGAGAGTCAGTGTGTGTGGGACCCGTACCCCAGTGAGAGTCAGTGTGTGTGGGACCCGTACCCCAGTGAGAGTCAGTGTGTGTGGGACCCGTACCCCAGTGAGAGTCAGTGTGTGTGGGACCCGTACCCCAGTGAGAGTCAGTGTGTGTGGGACCCGTACCCCAGTGAGAGTCAGTGTGTGTGGGACCCGTACCCCAGTGAGAGTCAGTGTGTGTGGGACCCGTACCCCAGTGAGAGTCAGTGTGTGTGGGACCCGTACCCCAGTGAGAGTCAGTGTGTGTGGGACCCGTACCCCAGTGAGAGTCAGTGTGTGTGGGACCCGTACCCCAGTGAGAGTCAGTGTGTGTGGGACCCGTACCCCAGTGAGAGTCAGTGTGTGTGGGACCCGTACCCCAGTGAGAGTCAGTGTGTGTGGGACCCGTACCCCAGTGAGAGTCAGTGTGTGTGGGACCCGTACCCCAGTGAGAGTCAGTGTGTGTGGGACCCGTACCCCAGTGAGAGTCAGTGTGTGTGGGACCCGTACCCCAGTGAGAGTCAGTGTGTGTGGGACCCGTACCCCAGTGAGAGTCAGTGTGTGTGGGACCCGTACCCCAGTGAGAGTCAGTGTGTGTGGGACCCGTACCCCAGTGAGAGTCAGTGTGTGTGGGACCCGTACCCCAGTGAGAGTCAGTGTGTGTGGGACCCGTACCCCAGTGAGAGTCAGTGTGTGTGGGACCCGTACCCCAGTGAGAGTCAGTGTGTGTGGGACCCGTACCCCAGTGAGAGTCAGTGTGTGTGGGACCCGTACCCCAGTGAGAGTCAGTGTGTGTGGGACCCGTACCCCAGTGAGAGTCAGTGTGTGTGGGACCCGTACCCCAGTGAGAGTCAGTGTGTGTGGGACCCGTACCCCAGTGAGAGTCAGTGTGTGTGGGACCCGTACCCCAGTGAGAGTCAGTGTGTGTGGGACCCGTACCCCAGTGAGAGTCAGTGTGTGTGGGACCCGTACCCCAGTGAGAGTCAGTGTGTGTGGGACCCGTACCCCAGTGAGAGTCAGTGTGTGTGGGACCCGTACCCCAGTGAGAGTCAGTGTGTGTGGGACCCGTACCCCAGTGAGAGTCAGTGTGTGTGGGACCCGTACCCCAGTGAGAGTCAGTGTGTGTGGGACCCGTACCCCAGTGAGAGTCAGTGTGTGTGGGACCCGTACCCCAGTGAGAGTCAGTGTGTGTGGGACCCGTACCCCAGTGAGAGTCAGTGTGTGTGGGACCCGTACCCCAGTGAGAGTCAGTGTGTGTGGGACCCGTACCCCAGTGAGAGTCAGTGTGTGTGGGACCCGTACCCCAGTGAGAGTCAGTGTGTGTGGGACCCGTACCCCAGTGAGAGTCAGTGTGTGTGGGACCCGTACCCCAGTGAGAGTCAGTGTGTGTGGGACCCGTACCCCAGTGAGAGTCAGTGTGTGTGGGACCCGTACCCCAGTGAGAGTCAGTGTGTGTGGGACCCGTACCCCAGTGAGAGTCAGTGTGTGTGGGACCCGTACCCCAGTGAGAGTCAGTGTGTGTGGGACCCGTACCCCAGTGAGAGTCAGTGTGTGTGGGACCCGTACCCCAGTGAGAGTCAGTGTGTGTGGGACCCGTACCCCAGTGAGAGTCAGTGTGTGTGGGACCCGTACCCCAGTGAGAGTCAGTGTGTGTGGGACCCGTACCCCAGTGAGAGTCAGTGTGTGTGGGACCCGTACCCCAGTGAGAGTCAGTGTGTGTGGGACCCGTACCCCAGTGAGAGTCAGTGTGTGTGGGACCCGTACCCCAGTGAGAGTCAGTGTGTGTGGGACCCGTACCCCAGTGAGAGTCAGTGTGTGTGGGACCCGTACCCCAGTGAGAGTCAGTGTGTGTGGGACCCGTACCCCAGTGAGAGTCAGTGTGTGTGGGACCCGTACCCCAGTGAGAGTCAGTGTGTGTGGGACCCGTACCCCAGTGAGAGTCAGTGTGTGTGGGACCCGTACCCCAGTGAGAGTCAGTGTGTGTGGGACCCGTACCCCAGTGAGAGTCAGTGTGTGTGGGACCCGTACCCCAGTGAGAGTCAGTGTGTGTGGGACCCGTACCCCAGTGAGAGTCAGTGTGTGTGGGACCCGTACCCCAGTGAGAGTCAGTGTGTGTGGGACCCGTACCCCAGTGAGAGTCAGTGTGTGTGGGACCCGTACCCCAGTGAGAGTCAGTGTGTGTGGGACCCGTACCCCAGTGAGAGTCAGTGTGTGTGGGACCCGTACCCCAGTGAGAGTCAGTGTGTGTGGGACCCGTACCCCAGTGAGAGTCAGTGTGTGTGGGACCCGTACCCCAGTGAGAGTCAGTGTGTGTGGGACCCGTACCCCAGTGAGAGTCAGTGTGTGTGGGACCCGTACCCCAGTGAGAGTCAGTGTGTGTGGGACCCGTACCCCAGTGAGAGTCAGTGTGTGTGGGACCCGTACCCCAGTGAGAGTCAGTGTGTGTGGGACCCGTACCCCAGTGAGAGTCAGTGTGTGTGGGACCCGTACCCCAGTGAGAGTCAGTGTGTGTGGGACCCGTACCCCAGTGAGAGTCAGTGTGTGTGGGACCCGTACCCCAGTGAGAGTCAGTGTGTGTGGGACCCGTACCCCAGTGAGAGTCAGTGTGTGTGGGACCCGTACCCCAGTGAGAGTCAGTGTGTGTGGGACCCGTACCCCAGTGAGAGTCAGTGTGTGTGGGACCCGTACCCCAGTGAGAGTCAGTGTGTGTGGGACCCGTACCCCAGTGAGAGTCAGTGTGTGTGGGACCCGTACCCCAGTGAGAGTCAGTGTGTGTGGGACCCGTACCCCAGTGAGAGTCAGTGTGTGTGGGACCCGTACCCCAGTGAGAGTCAGTGTGTGTGGGACCCGTACCCCAGTGAGAGTCAGTGTGTGTGGGACCCGTACCCCAGTGAGAGTCAGTGTGTGTGGGACCCGTACCCCAGTGAGAGTCAGTGTGTGTGGGACCCGTACCCCAGTGAGAGTCAGTGTGTGTGGGACCCGTACCCCAGTGAGAGTCAGTGTGTGTGGGACCCGTACCCCAGTGAGAGTCAGTGTGTGTGGGACCCGTACCCCAGTGAGAGTCAGTGTGTGTGGGACCCGTACCCCAGTGAGAGTCAGTGTGTGTGGGACCCGTACCCCAGTGAGAGTCAGTGTGTGTGGGACCCGTACCCCAGTGAGAGTCAGTGTGTGTGGGACCCGTACCCCAGTGAGAGTCAGTGTGTGTGGGACCCGTACCCCAGTGAGAGTCAGTGTGTGTGGGACCCGTACCCCAGTGAGAGTCAGTGTGTGTGGGACCCGTACCCCAGTGAGAGTCAGTGTGTGTGGGACCCGTACCCCAGTGAGAGTCAGTGTGTGTGGGACCCGTACCCCAGTGAGAGTCAGTGTGTGTGGGACCCGTACCCCAGTGAGAGTCAGTGTGTGTGGGACCCGTACCCCAGTGAGAGTCAGTGTGTGTGGGACCCGTACCCCAGTGAGAGTCAGTGTGTGTGGGACCCGTACCCCAGTGAGAGTCAGTGTGTGTGGGACCCGTACCCCAGTGAGAGTCAGTGTGTGTGGGACCCGTACCCCAGTGAGAGTCAGTGTGTGTGGGACCCGTACCCCAGTGAGAGTCAGTGTGTGTGGGACCCGTACCCCAGTGAGAGTCAGTGTGTGTGGGACCGTACCCCAGTGAGAGTCAGTGTGTGTGGGACCCGTACCCCAGTGAGAGTCAGTGTGTGTGGGACCCGTACCCCAGTGAGAGTCAGTGTGTGTGGGACCCGTACCCCAGTGAGAGTCAGTGTGTGTGGGACCGTACCCCAGTGAGAGTCAGTGTGTGTGGGACCCGTACCCCAGTGAGAGTCAGTGTGTGTGGGACCCGTACCCCAGTGAGAGTCAGTGTGTGTGGGACCCGTACCCCAGTGAGAGTCAGTGTGTGTGGGACCCGTACCCCAGTGAGAGTCAGTGTGTGTGGGACCCGTACCCCAGTGAGAGTCAGTGTGTGTGGGACCCGTACCCCAGTGAGAGTCAGTGTGTGTGGGACCCGTACCCCAGTGAGAGTCAGTGTGTGTGGGACCCGTACCCCAGTGAGAGTCAGTGTGTGTGGGACCCGTACCCCAGTGAGAGTCAGTGTGTGTGGGACCCGTACCCCAGTGAGAGTCAGTGTGTGTGGGACCGTACCCCAGTGAGAGTCAGTGTGTGTGGGACCCGTACCCCAGTGAGAGTCAGTGTGTGTGGGACCCGTACCCCAGTGAGAGTCAGTGTGTGTGGGACCCGTACCCCAGTGAGAGTCAGTGTGTGTGGGACCGTACCCCAGTGAGAGTCAGTGTGTGTGGGACCCGTACCCCAGTGAGAGTCAGTGTGTGTGGGACCCGTACCCCAGTGAGAGTCAGTGTGTGTGGGACCCGTACCCCAGTGAGAGTCAGTGTGTGTGGGACCCGTACCCCAGTGAGAGTCAGTGTGTGTGGGACCCGTACCCCAGTGAGAGTCAGTGTGTGTGGGACCCGTACCCCAGTGAGAGTCAGTGTGTGTGGGACCGTACCCCAGTGAGAGTCAGTGTGTGTGGGACCCGTACCCCAGTGAGAGTCAGTGTGTGTGGGACCCGTACCCCAGTGAGAGTCAGTGTGTGTGGGACCCGTACCCCAGTGAGAGTCAGTGTGTGTGGGACCCGTACCCCAGTGAGAGTCAGTGTGTGTGGGACCCGTACCCCAGTGAGAGTCAGTGTGTGTGGGACCCGTACCCCAGTGAGAGTCAGTGTGTGGGACCCGTACCCCAGTGAGAGTCAGTGTGTGTGGGACCCGTACCCCAGTGAGAGTCAGTGTGTGTGGGACCCGTACCCCAGTGAGAGTCAGTGTGTGTGGGACCCGTACCCCAGTGAGAGTCAGTGTGTGTGGGACCCGTACCCCAGTGAGAGTCAGTGTGTGTGGGACCCGTACCCCAGTGAGAGTCAGTGTGTGTGGGACCCGTACCCCAGTGAGAGTCAGTGTGTGTGGGACCCGTACCCCAGTGAGAGTCAGTGTGTGTGGGACCCGTACCCCAGTGAGAGTCAGTGTGTGTGGGACCCGTACCCCAGTGAGAGTCAGTGTGTGTGGGACCCGTACCCCAGTGAGAGTCAGTGTGTGTGGGACCCGTACCCCAGTGAGAGTCAGTGTGTGTGGGACCCGTACCCCAGTGAGAGTCAGTGTGTGTGGGACCCGTACCCCAGTGAGAGTCAGTGTGTGTGGGACCCGTACCCCAGTGAGAGTCAGTGTGTGTGGGACCCGTACCCCAGTGAGAGTCAGTGTGTGTGGGACCGTACCCCAGTGAGAGTCAGTGTGTGTGGGACCCGTACCCCAGTGAGAGTCAGTGTGTGTGGGACCCGTACCCCAGTGAGAGTCAGTGTGTGTGGGACCCGTACCCCAGTGAGAGTCAGTGTGTGTGGGACCCGTACCCCAGTGAGAGTCAGTGTGTGTGGGACCCGTACCCCAGTGAGAGTCAGTGTGTGTGGGACCCGTACCCCAGTGAGAGTCAGTGTGTGTGGGACCGTACCCCAGTGAGAGTCAGTGTGTGTGGGACCCGTACCCCAGTGAGAGTCAGTGTGTGTGGGACCCGTACCCCAGTGAGAGTCAGTGTGTGTGGGACCCGTACCCCAGTGAGAGTCAGTGTGTGTGGGACCCGTACCCCAGTGAGAGTCAGTGTGTGTGGGACCGTACCCCAGTGAGAGTCAGTGTGTGTGGGACCCGTACCCCAGTGAGAGTCAGTGTGTGTGGGACCCGTACCCCAGTGAGAGTCAGTGTGTGTGGGACCCGTACCCCAGTGAGAGTCAGTGTGTGTGGGACCCGTACCCCAGTGAGAGTCAGTGTGTGTGGGACCCGTACCCCAGTGAGAGTCAGTGTGTGTGGGACCGTACCCCAGTGAGAGTCAGTGTGTGTGGGACCGTACCCCAGTGAGAGTCAGTGTGTGTGGGACCCGTACCCCAGTGAGAGTCAGTGTGTGTGGGACCGTACCCCAGTGAGAGTCAGTGTGTGTGGGACCCGTACCCCAGTGAGAGTCAGTGTGTGTGGGACCCGTACCCCAGTGAGAGTCAGTGTGTGTGGGACCGTACCCCAGTGAGAGTCAGTGTGTGTGGGACCGTACCCCAGTGAGAGTCAGTGTGTGTGGGACCCGTACCCCAGTGAGAGTCAGTGTGTGTGGGACCCGTACCCCAGTGAGAGTCAGTGTGTGTGGGACCCGTACCCCAGTGAGAGTCAGTGTGTGTGGGACCGTACCCCAGTGAGAGTCAGTGTGTGTGGGACCCGTACCCCAGTGAGAGTCAGTGTGTGTGGGACCCGTACCCCAGTGAGAGTCAGTGTGTGTGGGACCCGTACCCCAGTGAGAGTCAGTGTGTGTGGGACCGTACCCCAGTGAGAGTCAGTGTGTGTGGGACCCGTACCCCAGTGAGAGTCAGTGTGTGTGGGACCCGTACCCCAGTGAGAGTCAGTGTGTGTGGGACCCGTACCCCAGTGAGAGTCAGTGTGTGTGGGACCGTACCCCAGTGAGAGTCAGTGTGTGTGGGACTGTACCCCAGTGAGAGTCAGTGTGTGTGGGACCGTACCCCAGTGAGAGTCAGTGTGTGTGGGACCCGTACCCCAGTGAGAGTCAGTGTGTGTGGGACCCGTACCCCAGTGAGAGTCAGTGTGTGTGGGACCCGTACCCCAGTGAGAGTCAGTGTGTGTGGGACCCGTACCCCAGTGAGAGTCAGTGTGTGTGGGACCCGTACCCCAGTGAGAGTCAGTGTGTGTGGGACCCGTACCCCAGTGATAGTCAGTGTGTGTGGGACCCGTACCCCAGTGAGAGTCAGTGTGTGTGGACCCGTACCCCAGTGTGAGTCAGTGTGTGTGGGACTTTACCCCAGTGAGAGTCAGTGTGGGTGGGACCTGTACCCCAGTGAGAGTCAGTGTGTGTGGGACCCGTACCCCAGTGAGAGTCAGTGTGTGTGGGACCCGTACCCCAGTGAGAGTCAGTGTGTGTGGGACCCGTACCCCAGTGAGAGTCAGTGTGTGTGGGACCCGTACCCCAGTGAGAGTCAGTGTGTGTGGGACCCGTACCCCAGTGAGAGTCAGTGTGTGTGGGACCCGTACCCCAGTGAGAGTCAGTGTGTGTGGGACCCGTACCCCAGTGAGAGTCAGTGTGTGTGGGACCCGTACCCCAGTGAGAGTCAGTGTGTGTGGGACCCGTACCCCAGTGAGAGTCAGTGTGTGTGGGACCCGTACCCCAGTGAGAGTCAGTGTGTGTGGGACCCGTACCCCAGTGAGAGTCAGTGTGTGTGGGACCCGTACCCCAGTGAGAGTCAGTGTGTGTGGGACCGTACCCCAGTGAGAGTCAGTGTGTGTGGGACCCGTACCCCAGTGAGAGTCAGTGTGTGTGGGACCCGTACCCCAGTGAGAGTCAGTGTGTGTGGGACCCGTACCCCAGTGAGAGTCAGTGTGTGTGGGACCCGTACCCCAGTGAGAGTCAGTGTGTGTGGGACCGTACCCCAGTGAGAGTCAGTGTGTGTGGGACCCGTACCCCAGTGAGAGTCAGTGTGTGTGGGACCGTACCCCAGTGAGAGTCAGTGTGTGTGGGACCCGTACCCCAGTGAGAGTCAGTGTGTGTGGGACCCGTACCCCAGTGAGAGTCAGTGTGTGTGGGACCCGTACCCCAGTGAGAGTCAGTGTGTGTGGGACCCGTACCCCAGTGAGAGTCAGTGTGTGTGGGACCCGTACCCCAGTGAGAGTCAGTGTGTGTGGGACCCGTACCCCAGTGAGAGTCAGTGTGTGTGGGACCCGTACCCCAGTGAGAGTCAGTGTGTGTGGGACCGTACCCCAGTGAGAGTCAGTGTGTGTGGGACCCGTACCCCAGTGAGAGTCAGTGTGTGTGGGACCCGTACCCCAGTGAGAGTCAGTGTGTGTGGGACCCGTACCCCAGTGAGAGTCAGTGTGTGTGGGACCCGTACCCCAGTGAGAGTCAGTGTGTGTGGGACCCGTACCCCAGTGAGAGTCAGTGTGTGTGGGACCCGTACCCCAGTGAGAGTCAGTGTGTGTGGGACCCGTACCCCAGTGAGAGTCAGTGTGTGTGGGACCCGTACCCCAGTGAGAGTCAGTGTGTGTGGGACCCGTACCCCAGTGAGAGTCAGTGTGTGTGGGACCGTACCCCAGTGAGAGTCAGTGTGTGGGACCCGTACCCCAGTGAGAGTCAGTGTGTGTGGGACCGTACCCCAGTGAGAGTCAGTGTGTGTGGGACCCGTACCCCAGTGAGAGTCAGTGTGTGTGGGACCCGTACCCCAGTGAGAGTCAGTGTGTGTGGGACCCGTACCCCAGTGAGAGTCAGTGTGTGTGGGACCGTACCCCAGTGAGAGTCAGTGTGTGTGGGACCCGTACCCCAGTGAGAGTCAGTGTGTGTGGGACCCGTACCCCAGTGAGAGTCAGTGTGTGTGGGACCCGTACCCCAGTGAGAGTCAGTGTGTGTGGGACCCGTACCCCAGTGAGAGTCAGTGTGTGTGGGACCCGTACCCCAGTGAGAGTCAGTGTGTGTGGGACCGTACCCCAGTGAGAGTCAGTGTGTGTGGGACCCGTACCCCAGTGAGAGTCAGTGTGTGTGGGACCCGTACCCCAGTGAGAGTCAGTGTGTGTGGGACCCGTACCCCAGTGAGAGTCAGTGTGTGTGGGACCCGTACCCCAGTGAGAGTCAGTGTGTGTGGGACCCGTACCCCAGTGAGAGTCAGTGTGTGTGGGACCCGTACCCCAGTGAGAGTCAGTGTGTGTGGGACCCGTACCCCAGTGAGAGTCAGTGTGTGTGGGACCCGTACCCCAGTGAGAGTCAGTGTGTGTGGGACCCGTACCCCAGTGAGAGTCAGTGTGTGTGGGACCGTACCCCAGTGAGAGTCAGTGTGTGTGGGACCCGTACCCCAGTGAGAGTCAGTGTGTGTGGGACCCGTACCCCAGTGAGAGTCAGTGTGTGTGGGACCCGTACCCCAGTGAGAGTCAGTGTGTGTGGGACCCGTACCCCAGTGAGAGTCAGTGTGTGTGGGACCCGTACCCCAGTGAGAGTCAGTGTGTGTGGGACCCGTACCCCAGTGAGAGTCAGTGTGTGTGGGACCCGTACCCCAGTGAGAGTCAGTGTGTGTGGGACCCGTACCCCAGTGAGAGTCAGTGTGTGTGGGACCCGTACCCCAGTGAGAGTCAGTGTGTGTGGGACCGTACCCCAGTGAGAGTCAGTGTGTGTGGGACCCGTACCCCAGTGAGAGTCAGTGTGTGTGGGACCGTACCCCAGTGAGAGTCAGTGTGTGTGGGACCCGTACCCCAGTGAGAGTCAGTGTGTGTGGGACCCGTACCCCAGTGAGAGTCAGTGTGTGTGGGACCCGTACCCCAGTGAGAGTCAGTGTGTGTGGGACCCGTACCCCAGTGAGAGTCAGTGTGTGTGGGACCGTACCCCAGTGAGAGTCAGTGTGTGTGGGACCCGTACCCCAGTGAGAGTCAGTGTGTGTGGGACCGTACCCCAGTGAGAGTCAGTGTGTGGGACCCGTACCCCAGTGAGAGTCAGTGTGTGTGGGACCCGTACCCCAGTGAGAGTCAGTGTGTGTGGGACCGTACCCCAGTGAGAGTCAGTGTGTGTGGGACCGTACCCCAGTGAGAGTCAGTGTGTGTGGGACTGTACCCCAGTGAGAGTCAGTGTGTGTGGGACCCGTACCCCAGTGAGAGTCAGTGTGTGTGGGACCCGTACCCCAGTGAGAGTCAGTGTGTGTGGGACTGTACCCCAGTGAGAGTCAGTGTGTGTGGGACCCGTACCCCAGTGAGAGTCAGTGTGTGTGGGACCTGTACCCCAGTGAGAGTCAGTGTGTGTGGGACTGTACCCCAGTGAGAGTCAGTGTGTGTGGGACCGTACCCCAGTGAGAGTCAGTGTGTGTGGGACCCGTACCCCAGTGAGAATCAGTGTGTGTGGGACTGTACCCCAGTGAGAGTCAGTGTGTGTGGGTATGCATACCCCAGTGAGAGTCAGTGCGTGTGGGACCGTACCCCAGTGAGAGTCAGTGTGTGTGGGACATGTACCCCAGTGAGAGTCAGTGTGTGTGTGGGACCCGTACCCCAGTGAGAGTCAGTGTGTGTGGGACTGTACCCCAGTGAGAGTCAGTGTGTGTGGGACTGTACCCCAGTGAGAGTCAGCGTGTGTGGGACCCGTACCCAGTGAGAGTCAGTGTGTGTGGGACCCGTACCCCAGTGAGAGTCAGTGTGTGTGGGACTGTGTCCCCAGTGAGAGTCAGTGTGTGTGGGACCCATACCCAGTGAGAGTCAGTGTGTGTGGGACTGTACCCCAGTGAGAGTCAGTGTGTGTGGGACTGTACCCCAGTGAGAGTCAGTGTGTGTGGGACCCGTACCCCAGTGAGAGTCAGTGTGTGTGGGACTGTACCCCAGTGAGAGTCAGTGTGTGTGGGACCCGTACCCCAGTGAGAGTCAGTGTGTGTGGGACATGTACCCCAGTGAGAGTCAGTGTGTGTGGGACATGTACCCCAGTGAGAGTCAGTGTGTGTGGGACCCGTACCCCAGTGAGAGTCAGTGTGTGTGGGACCCGTACCCCAGTGAGAGTCAGTGTGTGTGGGATGTGTCCCAGTGAGAGTCAGTGTGTGTGGGACTGTACCCCAGTGAGAGTCAGTGTGTGTGGGACCCGTACCCCAGTGAGAGTCAGTGTGTGTGGGACTGTACCCCAGTGAGAGTCAGTGTGTGTGGGACCCGTACCCCAGTGAGAGTCAGTGTGTGTGGGACCTGTACCCCAGTGAGAGTCAGTGTGTGTGGGACACGTACCCCAGTGAGAGTCAGTGTGTGTGGGACCCGTACCCCAGTGAGAGTCAGTGTGTGTGGGACTGTACCCCAGTGAGAGTCAGTGTGTGTGGGACCCGTACCCCAGTGAGAGTCAGTGTGTGTGGGACATGTACCCCAGTGAGAGTCAGTTTGTGAGGAACTGTACCCCAGTGAGAGTCAGTGTGTGTGGGACATGTACCCCAGTGAGAGTCAGTGTGTGTGGGACCCGTACCCCAGTGAGAGTCAGTGTGTGTGGGACCCGTACCCCAGTGAGAGTCAGTGTGTGTGGGACCTGTACCCCAGTGAGAGTCAGTGTGTGTGGGACCCGTACCCCAGTGAGAGTCAGTGTGTGTGGGACCCGTACCCCAGTGAGAGTCAGTGTGTGTGGGACCCGTACCCCAGTGAGAGTCAGTGTGTGTGGGACATGTACCCCAGTGAGAGTCAGTGTGTGTGGGACTGTACCCCAGTGAGAGTCAGTGTGTTGGGACATGTACCCCAGTGAGAGTCAGTGTGTGTGGGACATGTACCCCAGTGAGAGTCATTGTGTGTGGGACCCGTCCCCCAGTGAGAGTCAGTGTGTGTGGGACCTGTACCCCAGTGAGAGTCAGTGTGTGTGGGACATGTACCCCAGTGAGAGTCAGTGTCTGTGGGACCTGTACCCCAGTGAGAGTCAAAGTGTATGGGACATGTACCCCAGTGAGAGTCAGTGTGTGTGGGACATGTACCCCAGTGAGAGTCAGTGTGTGTGGGACCTGTACCCCAGTGAGAGTCAGTGTGTGTGGGACCCGTACCCCAGTGAGAGTCAGTGTGTGTTGGACTGTACCCCAGTGAGAGTCATGTGTGTGGGACATGTGCCCCAGTGAGAGTCAGTGTGTGTGTGGGACTGTAAACCAGTGAGAGTCAGTGTGTGTGGGACCCGTACGCCTGTGAGAGTCAGTTTGTGTGGGACCCGTACCCCAGTGAGAGTCAGTGTGTGTGGGACTGTACCCCAGTGAGAGTCAGTGTGTGTGGGGACCCGTACCCCAGTGAGAGTCAGTGTGTGTGGGACTGTACCCCAGTGAGAGTCATGTGTGTGGGACTGTACCCCAGTGAGAGTCAGTGTGTGTGGGACCCGTCCCCAGTGAGAGTCAGTGTGTGTGGGACTGTACCCCAGTGAGAGTCAGTGTGTGTGGGACTGTACCCCAGTGAGTGTCAGTGTGTGTGGGACTGTACCCCAGTGAGAGTCAGTGTGTGTGGGACTGTACCCCAGTGAGAGTCAGTGTGTTTGGGACTGTACCGCAGTGAGAGTCAGTGTGTGTGGGACCCGTACCCCAGTGAGAGTCAGTGTGTGTGGGACCCGTACCCCAGTGAGAGTCAGTGTGTGTGGGACTGAACCCCAGTGAGAGTCAGTGTGTGTGGGACCCGTACCCCAGTGAGAGTCAGTGTGTGTGGGACCCGTACCCCAGTGAGAGTCAGTGTGTGTGGGACTGAACCCCAGTGAGAGTCAGTGTGTGTGGGACCCGTACACCAGAGTGAGTCAGTGTGTGTGGGACCCGTACCCCAGTGACTGTCAGTGTGTGTGGGACCCTTCCCCAGTGAGAGACAGTGTGTGTGGGACCTGTACCCCAGTGAGAGTCAGTGTTTGTGGGACCCGTACCCCAGTGAGAGTCAGTGCGTGTGGGACCCGTACCCCAGTGAGAGTCAGTGTGTGTGGGACCCGTACCCCAGTGAGAGTCAGTGTGTGTGGGACCCGTACCCCAGTGAGAGTCAGTGTGTGTGGGACCCGTACCCCAGTAAGAGTCAGTGTGTGTGGTACCCTTACCCCAGTGAGAGTCAGTGTGTGTGGTACCCTTACCCCAGTGAAGTCAGTGAGTGTGGGACTGTACCCCAGTGACAGTCAGTGTATGTGGGACTGTACCCCAGTGAGAGTCAGTGTGTGTGGAACACGTACACCAGAGTGAGTCAGTGTGTGGTCATGTTAATCGAAGCCTTGCTATCAGGTTCATGTTGTATTCTGTCATTAAAGGAACCTTTCTTGTTCCTCTCTCATGCCAAACTTACATTTCTTGAGGTAGTAGGGCTTGTGGCCCTGCTGCACTCTCTCCCTCTGCTTCTGCTTGAACTCCTTCAGTCGCTCTCTCTGCTGCTGCCTCTTGTTCTGCGCCTCATCCTGTTGTGTCTGTGGGCGGATCAGAGAATGGTCAGCACAGCATGGTCACGAGTCCACTATCCAGTCAGGGAGGGGGCACTCGGCGCAGCATAATCCCAATGACTCCTTCCTACTGACACTGAGGCCTGGTGTGACACAGGTATTCAGAGGGTAGACTGGGGCCTGGTGTGACACAGGTATTCAGAGGGTAGACTGGGGACTGGTGTGACACAGGTATTCAGAGGGTAGGCTGAGGCCTGGTGTGACACAGGTATTCAGAGGGTAGACTGGGGCCTGTGTGACACAGGTATTCAGAGGGTAGACTGGGGCCTGGTGTGACACAGGTATTCAGAGGGTAGACTGGGGCCTGGTGTGACACAGGTATTCAGAGGGTAGACTGGGGCCTGGTGTGACAGGTATCAGAGGGGAGACTTGAGGCCTGGTGTGACACAGGTATTGAGAGGGTAGACTGGGGCCTGGTGTGACACAGGTATTCAGAGTAGACTCGGGCAGGTGTGACACAGGTATTCAGAGGGTAGACTGGGGCATGGTGTGACACAGGTATTCAGAGGGTAGGCTGAGGCCTGGTGGTGACACAGGTATTCAGACGGTAGGAGTGGGGCCTGGTGTGACACAGGTATTCAGAGGGTAGACTGGGGCCTGGTGTGACACAGGTATTCAGAGGGTAGACTGGGGCCTGGTGTGACACAGGTATTCAGAGGGTAGACTGGGGCTGGTGTGACACAGGTATTCAGAGGGTAGACTGGGGCCTGGTGTGACACAGGTATTCAGAGGGTAGACTGGGGCCTGGTGTGAAGGTTACACAGACAGCGTAACAGGTTTGATTCACGTTATGGCACATTGAGCAATGAGGGTCCAGACCAAAACCACACCTTAAATTAAAGCATTAAACAAGGAGAGAGGCGATGAGAAACACAGAGCAGACCTCACTTCGCACATAGACAAGCCATGAGTAGGTTCAGTGTACAGGCTTCAGCAATGGCCACAGAGTAAGGAACAGTGGGATTCAGTGACTGAGAACTGGGCCACTGTCAGTACGTCGATGCTGCTGCAGGGCCGGAGTGACATTCAAGTGTGGCTTCACTCCGATATTCCTGTTGCTAAACCAGGTTGTTATGGGGCTCTGTGTACAATTAGGATGTGGCAAAACTGTTCCCTCTACACCCGTCCCCATCAAACACTCCAGGACAGGTACAGCACGAGGTTAGATACAGAGTAAAGCTCCCTCTACACTGTCCCCATCAAACACTCCCAGGACAGTACAGCACGAGGTTAGATACAGAGTAAAGTTCCCTCTTACACTGTCCCCATCAAACACTCCCAGGACAGGTACAGCACGGGGTTAGATACAGAGTAAAGCTCCCTCTACACTGTCCCCATCAAACACTCCCAGGACAGGTACAGCACGGGGTTAGATACAGAGTAAAGCTCGCTCTACACTGTCCCCATCAAACACTCCCAGGACAGGTACAGCACGGGGTTAGATACAGAGTAAACCTCCCTCTACACTGTCCCCATCAAACACTCCCAGGACAGGTACAGCACGGAGTTAGATACAGAGTAAAGCTCCCTCTACACTGTCCCCATCAAACACTCCCAGGACAGGTACAGCACGGGGTTAGATACAGAGTAAAGCTCCCTCTACACTGTCCCCATCAAACACTCCCAGGACAGGTACAGCACGGGGTTAGATACAGAGTAAAGCTCCCTCTACACTGTCCCCATCAAACACTCCCAGGACAGGTACAGCACGGGTTAGATATACAGAGTAAACCTCCCTCTACACTGTCCCCATCAAACACTCCCAGGACAGGTACAGCACGGGGTTAGATACAGAGTAAAGCTCCCCTGACACTGTCCCCATCAAACACTCCCAGGACAGGTACAGCACGGGGTTAGATACAGAGTAAATCCCCTCTACACTGTCCCCATCAAACACTCCCAGGACAGGTACAGCACGGGGTTAGATACAGAGTAAAGTTCCCTCTACACACCGTCCCCATCAAACACTCCCAGGACAGGTACAGCACGGGGTTAGATACAGAGTAAATCCCCTCTACACTGTCCCCATCAAACACTCCCAGGACAGGTACAGCACGGGGTTAGATACAGAGTAAAGCTCCCTCTACACTGTCCCCATCAAACACTCCCAGGACAGGTACAGCACGGGGTTAGATACAGAGTAAAGCTCTCTCTACACTGTCCCCATCAAACACTCCCAGGACAGGTACAGCACGGGGTTAGATACAGAGTAAAACTCGCTCTGCACTGTCCCCATCAAAACCCCCAGGACAGGTACAGCACGGGGTTAGATACAGAGTAAATCTCGTTCTGCGCTGTCCCCATCGAACACTCCCAGGACAGGTACAGCACCGGGTTAGATACAGAGTAAAGCTCGCTCTGCACTGTCCCCATCAAACACTCCCAGGACAGGTACAGCACGGGGTTAGATACAGAGTAAAACTCGCTCTACACTGTCCCCATCAAACACTCCCAGGACAGGTACAGCACGGGGTTAGATACAGAGTAAATCTCGCTCTGCACTGTCCCCATCGAACACTCCCAGGACAGGTACAGCACAGGGTTAGATACAGAGTAAAGCTCGCTCTGCACTGTCCCCATCAAACACTCCCAGGACAGGTACAGCACGGGGTTAGATACAGAGTAAAGCTCCCTCTACACTGTCCCCATCAAACACTCCCAGGACAGGTACAGCACGGGGTTAGAAACAGAGTAAATCTCCTTCTACACTGTCCCCACAAACACTCCCAGGATAGGGAAAGCACGGAGTTAGATACAGAGTAAATCTCCCTCTACACTGACTCCATCAAACACTCCAGAACAGCTACAGCACGGGCTTAGATACAGAGTAATTCTTCCACTCCACTGTCCCTATCAAACACTCCCAAGACAGGGACAGAACGGGGTTAGATAGAGAGTAAATCTCCCTCTACACTGTCCCCATCAAACACTCCCAGGACAGGTACAGCACGGGGTTAGATACAGAGTAAAGCTCCCTCTACACTGTCCCCATCAAACACTCCCAGGACAGGTACAGCACGGGGTTAGATACAGAGTAAAGCTCCCTCTACACTGTCCCCCATCAAACACTCCCAGGACAGGTACAGCACGGGGTTAGATACAGAGTAAAGCTCCCTCTACACTGTCCCCATCAAACACTCCAGGACAGGTACAGCACGGGGTTAGATACAGAGTAAATCCCCCTCTACACACGTCCCCATTAAACACTCCCAGGACAGGTACAGCACGGGGTTAGATACAGAGTAAAGCTTCCTCTACACTGTCCCCAACAAACACTCCCTGGACAGGTACAGCACGGGTTAGATACAGAGTAAAGCTCCCTCTACACTGTCCCCATCAAACACTCCCCAGGACAGGTACAGCACGGGGTTAGATACAGAGTAATGCGCCCTCTACACTGTCCCCATCAAACACTCACAGGACAGGTACAGCACGGGGTTAGATACAGAGTAATGCGCCCTCTACACTGTCCCCATCAAACACTCACAGGACAGGTACAGCACGGTTTAGATACAGAGTAAATCTCCCTCTACACTGTCCCCATCAAACACTCCCAGGACAGGTTCAGCACGGGGTTAGATACAGAGTAAAGCTCCCTCTACACTGTCCCCATCAAACACTCCCAGGACAGGTACAGCACGGGGTTAGATACAGAGTAAATCTCCCTCTACAACACGTCCCCATCAAACACTCCCAGGACAGGTACAGCACGGGGTAGATACAGAGTAAATCTCCTTCTACACTGTCCCCATCAAACACTCCCAGGACAGGTTCAGCACGGGGTTAGATACAGAGTAAAGCTCCCTCTACACTGTCCCCATCAAACACTCCCAGGACAGGTACAGCACGGGGTTAGATACAGAGTAAATCTCCCTCTACACTGTCCCCATCAAACACTCCCAGACAGATACAGCACGGGTTAGATACAGAGTAAAGCTGCCTCTACACTGTCCCCATCAAACACTCCCAGGACAGGTACAGCACGGGGTTAGATACAGAGTAAAGCTCCCTCTACACCGTCCACATCAAACACTCCCAGGACAGGTACAGCACGGGGTTAGATACAGAGTAAAGTTCCCTCTACACAGTCCCCATCAAACACTCCCAGGACAGGTACAGCACGGGGTTAGATACAGAGTAAATCTCCCACTATACTTTCCCATCAAACACTCCCAGGACAGGTACAGCACGCGGTTAGATACAGAGTAAATCTCCCTCTACTCTCCCCCCGCCCCCCACAGACACAGCGTCTCCCCCTCTATCTATCCACACCGTGTCTCCCCCGCACCTCTTGCCCATCCACCTACCATCCTCTGGAGTAAACTCTCTAATTCTCCCTCAGGTTTTGGTTCTTGGCCTTTTCAACTTCTTCAGAATAACCTGTAGGTGGGAGAGAGAAACAGAACAGAGAGTGAAGCAGCTCCCTAACCTCCTGACTGGGATTCCAGTACTGAACACGACGCAGTGAAACACTGGGCAAGGGGACAGCCCATCAGCGCCTCCTGCTGACACGTTACAGGAAGGAGTGTGATGGTGTCCACAGCTGAATAAACCGAGCCAGACACAGCAGGTGGCTGGGCTGGGCTGGGCCACAAGCTTGACACCCTGTCCCTGGCTCAACAGCAGAGCATAGAGTGGGCAGGAATCCCAACCCCGCTAGGAACCCCTCCCTGGAATCCCGACCCCGCTAGGAACCCCTCCCTGGAATCCCGACCCCGCTAGGTACCCCTCCCTGGAATCCCGACCCCGCTAGGAACCCCTCCCTGGAATCCCGACCCGCTAGGAACCCCTCCCTGGAATCCCGACCCCCGCTAGGAACCCCTCCCTGGAATCCCGACCCCGCTAGGAACCCCTCCCTGGAATCCCGACCCCGCTAGGAACCCCTCCCTGGAATCCCGACCCCGCTAGGACCCCCCCCCACCCCCGATACCAACTCCCTGCTGCAGGCTCCATTCACGGCCCTCAGTCAGGAACCATCCATCCAGCCGCTGACTGACCTGTTTCTCCTTGTTCCTGACATCATTGAGGAAAGAGTAGGTGTTATCGTAGATATCAGGCTTGTACTCCCGGACAGGTCATCAAACCGAGGGTCTCTCACCAGCTGCAGAGAAACACAACGAAGAGAGAAACCGGTATCAACGGCCAAGAGACTGCAGACCCCCACCATCATCAAAACACAATCCCCAACACCGAGGGTCCACAGACTGAAAACCCCCCCCCAATCCCAACACTGAGTGTCCACAGTCTGAAACCCCCCCAATCCCAACACTGAGGGTCCACAGTCTGAAACCCCACCATCCCCAACACTGAGGGTCCACAGTCTGAAACCCCACCATCCCCAACACTGAGGGTCCACAGTCTGAAACCCGCCCAATCCCAACACCGAGGGTCCACAGTCTGAAACCCCCCCCCCAATCCCAACACTGAGGGTCCACAGTCTGAAACCCCACCATCCCCAACACTGAGGGTCCACAGTCTGAAACCCCCCCAATCCCAATACTGAGGGTCCACAGTCTGAATCCCCCTCCCCATCACCGAGGGTCCACAGTCTGAATCCCCCTCCCCATCACCCATCACCGAGGGTCCATAGTCTGAATCCCCCTCCCCATCACCGAGGGTCCACAGTCTGAATCCCCCTCCCCATCACCGAGGGTCCACAGTCTGAATCCCCCTCCCCATCACCGAGGGTCCACAGTCTGAATCCCCCTCCCCATCACCGGGGTCCACAGTCTGAATCCTCTTCCCCA
This sequence comes from Carcharodon carcharias, assembly GCF_017639515.1. Classification (NCBI taxonomy): domain Eukaryota; kingdom Metazoa; phylum Chordata; class Chondrichthyes; order Lamniformes; family Lamnidae; genus Carcharodon; species Carcharodon carcharias. The sequence goes on along the minus strand of NC_054478.1, from coordinate 1,591,903 downwards.
CCATTCCCAACACTGAGGGTCCACAGTCTGAATCCCCCTCCCCATCCCCAACACTGAGGGTCCACAGTCTGAACCCCCTTCCCTTCCCCAACACTGAGGGTCCACAGTCTGAATCCCCCTCCCCACCATCCCCAACACGAGGGTCCACAGTCTGAATCCCCCCCCCACTGTCCCCAACACCGAGGTCCACAGTCTGAATCCCCCTCCCCTGTCCCCAACACTGAGGGTCCACAGTCTGAAACCCCCCCAATCCCAACACTGAGGGTCCACATTCTGAAACCCCCTCCCCATCCCCAACACCGAGGGTCCACAGTCTGAATCCCCCTCCCCATCACCGAGGGTCCACAGTCTGAATCCCCCTCCCCATCACCGAGGGTCCACAGTCTGAAACCCCCTCCCCATCCCCAACACTGAGGTCCACAGTCTGAATCCCCCTCCCCGTCCCCAACACTGAGGGTCCACAGTCTGAATCCCCCTCCCCACCATCCCCAACACTGAGGGTCCACAGTGTGAAACCCCCCCAATCCCAACACTGAGGGTCCACAGTCTGAATCCCCCTCCCCATCACCGAGGGTCCACAGTCTGAATCCCCCTCCCCATCCCCAACACTGAGGGTCCACAGTCTGAATCCCCCTCCCCACCATCCCCAACACTGAGGGTCCACAGTCTGAATCCCACTCCCCATCACCGAGGGTCCACAGTCTGAATCCCCTCCCCCATCACCGAGGGTCCACAGTCTGAATCCCCCTCCCCATCCCCAACACTGAGGGTCCACAGTCTGAATCCCCCTCCCCACCATCCCCAACACTGAGGGTCCACAGTCTGAATCCCACTCCCCATCACCGAGGGTCCACAGTCTGAATCCCCCTCCCCATCCCCAACACTGAGGGTCCACAGTCTGAATCCCCCTACCCATCACCGAGGGTCCACAGTCTGAATCCCCTTCCCCATCCCCAACACTGAGGGTCCACAGTCTGAATCCTCCTCCCCCGTCCCCAACACTGAGGGTCCACAGTCTGAATCCACCCCCCCACCATCCTCAACACTGAGGTCCACAGTCTGAATCCCCTCCCCATTCCCGACACCGAAGGTCCACAGTCTGTATCCCACCCGACCATCCGCATCACCGAGGGTCCACAGTCTGAATCCCCCTCCCCCATCCCCAAAACCGAGGGTCCACAGTCTGAATCCACCTCCCCCACCATCCCCAACACTGAGGGTCCACAGTCTGAATCGCCCTCCCCCATCCCCAGCACTGAACTGCACCCATGCCAGCCTCTGCCAGTGGTCTAGTCCCACACTCACACCCGTTCTTCACAGGGATCACCTTGCGCAGATATGGCACAGGCTGTTTGGGTCGACATCTCGATGGGCCTGGAAGGAAGACGAGGGGGATTAACATTTACCAGGAAGGTGGAGATAAACCAAACGCCACATAAACATCGGGAGGATGGGCAGGAGACACACTGAACTTATAAAGTTATTAACTAACTCTTGACTTATCAAGAACAGCTAAACAGGTTAGGGCTTTATTCATTAGAGTTTAGAAGAATGAGGGGTGATCTTCTTGAAATGTACAAGATTCTGAGGGGGCTTGGCAGGGTAGATATTGAGAAGATGATGTCCTACGTGTTCAGTTTTACCCCGAGGGGGGACCAGCTCTACCTGTTCAGTTTTACCCCCAGGGGGGAGCAGCTCTACCTGTTCAGTTTTACCCCCAGGGGGGAGCAGCTCTACCTGTTCAGTTTTACCCCCAGGGGGGAGCTGTCCTACCTGTTCAGTTTTACCCCCAGGGGGGAGCTGTCCTACCTGTTCAGTTTTACCCCCGGGGGGGAGCTGTCCTACCTGTTCTTGTTGGGCCGGTTCCGTTTCTCTCCCTTTGCCCCTGTCCCTGTGCCGTGTGCCACCTGGTTGTAAACTTTGAGACCGACTTTTCTCTGCAGCTCTTGAAGCTCCTCGAAGGAGAGTGTGGAAAGTTCTAGAGGGAGACACAGAGATTCCATGAGTCTGAACACTTTCAAATCGCCAATAATACAGGGGGAGGGGCGGGGGGGTGGTGCGGGGGGTGGTGGTGCGGACAATCTCCGCTCTCTCTCTCCAGGAGAATTTCAAGCAGACTGACTCAGGAGAAGCAGCTGTAAAGTTAAACAGGAAAAGCTGAGAGAAGACGGGGGAAGGTTTTGACTGACACCCGGTAATCTCAATGCACTAAACCAATTTACATAACTCGCCGTTAACACTGTCGTTCATCCTCATGTGCAGCACAGGAACAAATATCAGACAAAATTCGTCCGAGACACAGGAGGAGATATTCAAACAGGCAGTCAAAAGCGAGCTCAAAGAGTCACATTTCACTTGTCCTTAAAAGCATAGGGAGAGATGGGAACAGAGAGAGAGAGAGAGAGAGAGAGAGAGCGGGGGAGGGAGAGAGAGAGCGGGGGTGGGGAGGAGAGTGGGAGCGGGGGGTGGGGAGGGAGGGAGAGAGCGGGGGGTGGGGAGGGAGGGAGAGAGCGGGGGGTGGGGAGGGAGGGGAGAGCGGGGGGTGGGGAGGGAGGGAGAGAGCGGGGGGTGGAGGGAGGGAGACTGGGGTGGGGAGGGAGAGAGACGGGGGGGTGGGAGGGGAGGGAGAAACGGGGTGGGGGAGGGAGGGAGACGGGGGTGGGGAGGGAGAGAGACGGGGGTGGGGAGGGAGAGAGACGGGGGTGGGGAGGGAGAGAGACGGGGGTGGGGAGGGAGAGAGACTGGGGGGGGGAGGGAGAGA
>NC_054478.1:1422361-1588942 GCF_017639515.1 Carcharodon carcharias | reverse complement strand
TGACACTGAGACACACACTCTGACCGTACAGCAGCTGACACTGAGACACACACAGAGACCATAAAGGAGCTGACACTGAGACACACACACACACGCACCATACAGGAGCAGACACTGAGACACACACACAGACCATACAGCAGCAGACACTGAGACACACACACGGACCGTACAGGAGCTGGCACTGAGACACACACATGGACCGTACAGGAGCTGACACTGAGACACACACACAGACTGTACAGGAGCTGACACTGAGACACACACACCGACTGTAAAGGAGCTGACACTGAGTCACACACACTGACCACACAGGAGCTGACACTGAGACACACACACAGACCATACAGGAGCTGACACTGAGACACACACACGGACCATACAGGAGCTGACACTGAGACGCACACACAGACCGTACAGGAGCTGACACTGAGAAACACACATAGACCGAACAGGAGCTGACACTGAAACACACACCCAGACCGTACAGGAACTGACACTGAGACACACACAAAGACTGTACAGGAGCTGACACTGAGGCACACACTCATGGACCGTACACGAGCTGACACTGAGACACACACACACGGACCGTACACGAGCTGACACTCAGACACACATGGACCGGACAGGAGCTGACACTGAGTCACACACTCAGAAAGTACAGGAGCTGACACTGAGATGCACACACAGGGAGTACAGGAGATGACACAGAGATACACACACACACGGACCATACAGGAGCTGACAATGAGACACACAAACGGACAGTACAGGAGCTGACACAGAGACACACACACGAAACGTACAAGTGCTGACACTGAGATGCACAAATGGACCGTACAGGAGCTGACACTGAGACACGCAAATGGACAGTACAGGAGCTGACACTGAGACACACACACAGACTGTACAGGAGCTGACACTGAGACACACACACAGAACGTACAGGAGCTGACACTGAGACACACACAGACCGTACAGGAGCTGACACTGAGACACACACACACACGTACTGTACAGGAGCTGACACTGAGACACACACACAGACTGTACAGCAGCTGACACTGAGACACACACAGAGACCATAAAGGAGCTGACACTGAGACACACACACGGACCGTACAGGAGCTGACACTGAAACACACACATTGACCGTACAGGAGCTGACACTGAGAAACTCACATAGATCGAAAGGGAGCTGACACTGAGACACACACAGACCGTACAGGAACTGACACTGAGACCCACGCAAAGACTGTACAGGAGCTGACACTGCGGCACACACACACATGGACCGTACACGAACTGACACTGAGACACACACACACGGACCGTACAGGAGCTGACGCTGAAACACACACACAGACTGTACAGGAGCTGACACTGAGACACACACACAGACTGTAAAGGAGCTGACACTGAGTCACACACACTGACCACACAGGAGCTAACACTGAGACACACACACAGACCATACAGGAGCTGACACTGAGACACACACACGGACCATACAGGAGCTGACACTGAGACGCACACACAGACCGTACAGGAGCTGACAATGAGAAACACACATAGACTGAACAGGAGCTGACACTGAAACACACACCCAGACTGTACAGGAACTGACACTGAGACACACACAATGACTGTACAGGAGTTGACACTGAGGCACACACACATGGACCGTACAGGAGCTGACACTGAGACACACACACACGGACAGTACACCAGCTGACACTCAGACACACATGGACCGGACAGGAGCTGACACTGAGTCACACACTCAGAAAGTACAGGAGCTGACACTGAGACGCACACACAGAGAGTACAGGAGCTGACACAGAGACACACACACACGGACCATACAAGAGCAGACACTGAGATACACACATCGACCGTACAGGAGCTGACACTGAAACACTCACATGGACCGTACAGGAGCTGAGACTGAGACACACACACACAGATTCTACAGGAGCTGACACTGAGATACACACACATGGTCCGTACAGGAGCTGTCACTGAGACACATACACATGGACCGTACAGGAGCTGACACTGAGACAAACACACACGGACCGTACAGGAGCTGACACTGAGATACACACACGGACCATACAGGAGCTGACACTGAGACACACACACACGGACCATACAGGATCTGACACTGAGACACACACACGGACCATACAGGAGCTGAAAATGAGACACACAAACGGACAGTACAGGAGCTGACACTGAGACACACACACGGAACATACAAGTGCTGACACTGAGATGCACAAATGGACCGTACAGGAGCTGACACTGAGACACACACACAGACTGTACAGGAGCTGACACTGAGACACACAGAACATACAGGAGCTGACAGTGTGACACACACGGACCGTAGAGGGGCTGACACTGAGACACACACACGGACCGTACAGGAGCTGACACTGAGACACACACACAGACTGTACAGGAGCTGACATTGAGACACACACACTGACCGTACAGCAGCTGACACTGAGACACACACAGAGACCATAAAGGAGCTGACACTGAGACACACACATTGACCGTACAGGAGCTGACACTGAAACACACACATTGACCGTACAGGAGCTGACACTGAGACACACACACAGAACATACAGGAGCTGACACTGCGGCACACACACACATGGACTGTACACGAGCTGACACTGAGACACACACACATGGACCGTACAGGAGCTCACACTGAAACACACACACGGACCGTACAGGAGCTGACACTGAGACACACACACAGACTGTACAGGAGCTGACATTGAGACACACACACTGACCGTACAGCAGCTGACACTGAGACACACACAGAGACCATAAAGGAGCTGACACTGAGACACACACATTGACCGTACAGGAGCTGACACTGAAACACACACATTGACCGTACAGGAGCTGACACTGAGACACACACACAGAACATACAGGAGCTGACACTGCGGCACACACACACATGGACTGTACACGAGCTGACACTGAGACACACACACATGGACCGTACAGGAGCTCACAATGAAACACACACACTGACCGTACAGGAGCTGACACTGAGACACACACATAGACCAAACAGGAGCTGACACTGAGACACACACACGGACCATACAGGAGCTGACACTGAGACGCACACACAGACCGTACAGGAGCTGACAATGAGAAACACACATAGACTGAACAGGAGCTGACACTGAAACACACACCCAGACTGTACAGGAACTGACACTGAGACACACACAATGACTGTACAGGAGTTGACACTGAGGCACACACACATGGACCGTACAGGAGCTGACACTGAGACACACACACACGGACAGTACACCAGCTGACACTCAGACACACATGGACCGGACAGGAGCTGACACTGAGTCACACACTCAGAAAGTACAGGAGCTGACACTGAGACGCACACACAGAGAGTACAGGAGCTGACACAGAGACACACACACACGGACCATACAAGAGCAGACACTGAGACACACACATCGACCGTACAGGAGCTGACACTGAAACACTCACATGGACCGTACAGGAGCTGAGACTGAGACACACACACACAGATTCTACAGGAGCTGACACTGAGATACACACACATGGTCCGTACAGGAGCTGTCACTGAGACACATACACATGGACCGTACAGGAGCTGACACTGAGACAAACACACACGGACCGTACAGGAGCTGACACTGAGATACACACACGGACCATACAGGAGCTGACACTGAGACACACACACACGGACCATACAGGATCTGACACTGAGACACACACACGGACCATACAGGAGCTGACAATGAGACACACAAACGGACAGTACAGGAGCTGACACTGAGACACACACACGGAACATACAAGTGCTGACACTGAGATGCACAAATGGACCGTACAGGAGCTGACACTGAGACACACACACAGACTGTACAGGAGCTGACACTGAGACACACAGAACATACAGGAGCTGACAGTGTGACACACACGGACCGTAGAGGGGCTGACACTGAGACACACACACGGACCGTACAGGAGCTGACACTGAGACACACACACAGACTGTACAGGAGCTGACATTGAGACACACACACTGACCATACAGCAGCTGACACTGAGACACACACAGAGACCATAAAGGAGCTGACACTGAGACACACACATTGACCGTACAGGAGCTGACACTGAAACACACACATTGACCGTACAGGAGCTGACACTGAGACACACACACAGAACATACAGGAGCTGACACTGCGGCACACACACACATGGACTGTACACGAGCTGACACTGAGACACACACACATGGACCGTACAGGAGCTCACACTGAAACACACACACGGACCGTACAGGAGCTGACACTGAGACACACACACAGACTGTACAGGAGCTGACATTGAGACACACACACTGACCGTACAGCAGCTGACACTGAGACACACACAGAGACCATAAAGGAGCTGACACTGAGACACACACATTGACCGTACAGGAGCTGACACTGAAACACACACATTGACCGTAGAGGAGCTGACACTGAGACACACACACAGAACATACAGGAGCTGACACTGCGGCACACACACACATGGACTGTACACGAGCTGACACTGAGACACACACACATGGACCGTACAGGAGCTCACACTGAAACACACACACTGACCGTACAGGAGCTGACACTGAGACACACACATAGACCAAACAGGAGCTGACACTGAGACACACACACAGACCGTACAGGAACTGATACTGAGACATACACACAGCATGTACAATAGCCTGCACTGAGGCACACACACATGGACCGTACAGGAGCTGACAATCAGACACACACACACGGACCGTACAGGAGCTGACACTGAAACACACACACTGACTGTACAGGAGTTAACACTGAGACACACATGGACCGTACAGGAGCTGACACTGAGACACACATACAGACAGTACAGGAGATGACACTGAGACACACACACAGACTGTATAGGAGCTGACACTGAGACACACACAGAGAACGTACAGGAGCTGACACTGAGACACACACGGACTGTACAGGAGCTGAAACTGAGACACACACACGGACCATACAGGAGCTGACAATGAGACACACAAACGGACCATACAGGAGCTGTCACTGAGACACATACACATGGACCGCACCGGAGCTGACACTGAGACAAACACACACGGACCGTACAGGAGCTGACACTGAGATACACACACGGACCATACAGGAGCTGACACTGAGACAACCACACACGGACCATATAGGATCTGACACTGAGATACACACATGGACCATACAGGAGCTGACACTGAGACACACAAACAGACTGTATAGGAGCTGACACTGAGACACACACACAGAACATACAGGAGCTGACACTGAGACACACACGGACCGTACAGGAGCTGACACTGAGACACACACACAGAACGTACAGGAGCTGACGTTTAGACACACACACAAGGACCGTTCAGGAGCTGACACTGAGATGCACACACAGAGAGTACAGGAGCTGACACTAAGACACACACACACACACACCATACAGGAGCAGACACTGAGACACACACACAGACCATACAGCAGCAGACACTGAGACGCACACACGGACCGTACAGGAGCTGGCACTGAGACACACACATGGACCATACAGGAGCTGACACTGAGACACACACACACAGACTGTACAGGAGCTGACACTGAGACACACACACAGACTGTAAAGGAGCTGACACTGAGTCACACACACTGACCGCACAGGAGCTGACACTGAGACACACACACAGACCATACAGGAGCTGACACTGAGACACACACACGGACCATACAGGAGCTGACACTGAGACGCACACACAGACCGTACAGGAGCTGACACTGAGAAACACACATAGACCGAACAGGAGCTGACACTGAAACACACACCCAGACCGTACAGGAACTGACACTGAGACACACACAAAGACTGTACAGGAGCTGACACTGAGGCACACACACATGGACCGTACACGAGCTGACACTGAGACACACACACACGGACCGTACACGAGCTGACACTGAGTCACACACTCAGAAAGTACCGGAGCTGACACTGAGATGCACACACAGAGAGTACAGGAGCTGACACAGAGACACACACACACGGACCATACAGGAGCTGACACTGAGACACACAAATGGACAGTACAGGAGCTGACACTGAGACACACACACAGACTGTACAGGAGCTGACACTGAGACACACACACAGAACGTACAGGAGCTGACACTGAGACACACACGGACCGTACAGGAGCTGACACTGAGACACACACACACGGACTGTACAGGAGCTGACACTGAGACACACACACAGACTGTACAGGAGATGACACTGAGACACACACTCTGACCGTACAGCAGCTGACACTGAGACACACACAGAGACCATAAAGGAGCTGACACTGAGACACACACACACACGCACCATACAGGAGCAGACACTGAGACACACACACAGACCATACAGCAGCAGACACTGAGACACACACACGGACCGTACAGGAGCTGGCACTGAGACACACACATGGACCGTACAGGAGCTGACACTGAGACACACACACACAGACTGTACAGGAGCTGACACTGAGACACACACACAGACTGTAAAGGAGCTGACACTGAGTAACACACACTGACCACACAGGAGCTGACACTGAGACACACACACAGACCATACAGGAGCTGACACTGAGACACACACACGGACCATACAGGAGCTGACACTGAGACGCACACACAGACCGTACAGGAGCTGACACTGAGAAACACACATAGACCGAACAGGAGATGACACTGAAACACACACTCATGGACCTTACACGAGCTGACACTGAGACACACACACACGGACCGTACACGAGCTGACACTCAGACACACATGGACCGGACAGGAGCTGACACTGAGTCACACACTCAGAAAGTACAGGAGCTGACACTGAGATGCACACACAGAGAGTACAGGAGATGACACAGAGACACACACACACGGACCATACAGGAGCTGACAATGAGACACACAAACGGACAGTACAGGAGCTGACACAGAGACACACACACGAAACGTACAAGTGCTGACACTGAGATGCACAAATGGACCGTACAGGAGCTGACACTGAGACACGCAAATGGACAGTACAGGAGCTGAAACTGAGACACACAGAAAGACTGTACAGGAGCTGACACTGAGACACACACAAAGAGACCGTACAGGAGCTGACAATGACACACGCACACGTACCGTACAGGAGCTGACACTGAGACACACACACGGACTGTACAAGAGCTGACACTGAGACACACACACGGAGTGTACAGGAGTTGACATTGAGACACACACACAGACTGTACAGGAGCTGACACTGAGACACACACACTGACCGTACAGGAGCTGACACTGAGACAAACACCAAGGGTCCGTACAGTAGCTGACAATGACACACGCACATGGACCGTACAGGAGCTGAAACTGAGACACACACACGGACTATACAAGAGCTGAAACTGAGACACACACACGGACCGTACAGGAGCTGACACTGAGATGCACACATGGACCATACAGGAGCTGAAACTGAGACACACAAAGGGACAGTACAGGAGCTGACACTGAGGCACACACATGGACCATACAGGAGCTGACACTGAGACGCACACACGGACAGTAGAGGAGCTGACCCTGAGACACACACACACAGATCGAACAGGAGTTGACACTGAGATACACACACACACCGTGCAGGAGCTGACACTGAGACACACACACACAAACCATACAGGAGCTGACACTGAGACTCACACTTATACCCACGGACCATACAGGAGCTTACACTGAGATACAGACACGGACCGTGGAAGAGGTGACACTGAGAAACACACATGGACCATTCAGGTGCTGACACTGAGATGCACACACGGACCATACAGGAGCTGACACTGAGACACACAGACAGACCGTACAGGAGCTGACACTGAGACACACACACAAGGACAGTACACGGGCTGACACTGAAACACACACACAGACTGTACAGGAGGTGAAACAGAGACACACACACAGATTGTACAGGAGCTGACACTGAGACACCCATGGACCGTACAGGAGCTGACACTGAGACACACACACAGAACGCACAGGAGCTGACACTGAGACACAAACACACAGACTGTACAGGAGCTGACACTGGGACACACATTGGGACTGTACAGGAGCTGGCACTGAGACACACACGGACCATACAGGAGCTGACACTGAGACACACGCTCGGGCAGTATCGGAGGTGAAACAGAGACACATACACGGATGCACAGGAGCTGACACTGAGACACAAACACAGACTGTACAGGAGCTGACACTGAGACACACACACACAGACCGTACAGGAGTTGACACCGAGACACACACACACACCGTACAGGAGCTGACACTGAGACACACAAACAGACAGTACAGGAGATGACACTGAGACACACACACAAACTGTATAGGAGCTGACACTGAGAAACACACAGAGAACGTACAGGAGCTGACACTGAGACACACACGGACTGTACAGGAGCTGAAACTGAGACACACACACGGACCATACAGGAGCTGACAATGAGACACACAAACGGACCATACAGGAGCTGTCACTGAGACACATACACATGGACTGTACAGGAGCTGACACTGAGACAAACACACACGGACCGTACAGGAGCTGACACTGAGATACACACACGGACCATACAGGAGCTGACACTGAGATAACCACACACGGACCATACAGGATCTGACACTGAGACACACACACGCACCATACAGGAGCAGACACTGAGACACACACACAGACCATACAGCAGCAGACACTGAGACGCACACACGGACCGTACAGGAGCTGGCACTGAGACACACACATGGACCGTACAGGAGCGGACACTGAGACACACACACACAGACTGTACAGGAGCTGACACTGAGACACACACACAGACTGTAAAGGAGCTGACACTGGGACACACTCACTGACCGCACAGGAGCTGACACTGAGACACACACACAGACCATACAGGAGCTGACACTGAGACACACACACGGACCATACAGGAGCTGACACTGAGACGCACACACAGACCGTACAGGAGCTGACACTGAGAAACACACATAGACTGAACAGGAGCTGACACTGAAACACACACCCAGACCGTACAGGAACTGACACTGAGACACACACAAAGACTGTACAGGAGCTGACACTGAGGCACACACTCATGGACCGTACACGAGCTGACACTGAGACACACACACACGGACCGTACACGAGCTGACACTCAGACACACATGGACCGGACAGGAGCTGACACTGAGTCACACACTCAGAAAGTACAGGAGCTGACACTGAGATGCACACACAGATAGTACAGGAGATGACACAGAGACACACACACACGGACCATACAGGAGCAGACAATGAGACACACAAACGGACAGTACAGGAGCTGACACAGAGACACACACACGAAACGTACAAGTGCTAACACTGAGATGCACAAATGGACCGTACAGGAGCTGACACTGAGACACGCAAATGGACAGTACAGGAGCTGACACTGAGACACACACACAGACTGTACAGGAGCTGACACTGAGACACACACACAGAACGTACAGGAGCTGACACTGAGACACACACAGACCGTACAGGAGCTGACACTGAGACACACACACACGTACTGTACAGGAGCTGACACTGAGACACACACACAGACTGTACAGCAGCTGACACTGAGACACACACAGAGACCATAAAGGAGCTGACACTGAGACACACACACGGACCGTACAGGAGCTGACACTGAAACACACACATTGACCGTACAGGAGCTGACACTGCGGCACACACACACATGGACCGTACACGAACTGACACTGAGACACACACACACGGACCGTACAGGAGCTGACGCTGAAACACACACACAGACTGTACAGGAGCTGACACTGAGACACCCACACGGACCATACAAGAGTTAAACTGAGACACACAGAAAGACTGTACAGGAGCTGACACTGAGACACACACAAAGAGACCGTACAGGAGCTGACAATGACACACGCACACGTACCGTACAGGAGCTGACACTGAGACACACACACGGACTGTACAAGAGCTGACACTGAGACACACACACGGAGTGTACAGGAGTTGACATTGAGACACACACACAGACTGTACAGGAGCTGACACTGAGACACACACACTGACCGTACAGGAGCTGACACTGAGACAAACACCAAGGGTCCGTACAGTAGCTGACAATGACACACGCACATGGACTGTACAGGAGCTGAAACTGAGACACACACACGGACTATACAAGAGCTGACACTGAGACACACACACGGACCGTACAGGAGCTGACACTGAGATGCACACATGGACCATACAGGAGCTGAAACTGAGACACACAAAGGGACAGTACAGGAGCTGACACTGAGGCACACACATGGACCATACAGGAGCTGACACTGAGACGCACACACGGACAGTAGAGGAGCTGACCCTGAGACACACACACACAGATCGAACAGGAGTTGACACTGAGATACACACACACACCGTGCAGGAGCTGACACTGAGACACACACACACAAACCATACAGGAGCTGACACTGAGACTCACACTTATACCCACGGACCATACAGGAGCTTACACTGAGATACAGACACGGACCGTGGAAGAGCTGACACTGAGAAACACATATGGACCATTCAGGTGCTGACACTGAGATGCACACACGGACCATACAGGAGCTGACACTGAGACACACAGACAGACCGTACAGGAGCTGACACTGAGACACACACACAAGGACAGTACACGGGCTGACACTGAAACACACACACAGACTGTACAGGAGGTGAAACAGAGACACACACACAGACTGTACAGGAGCTGACACTGAGACACCCATGGACCGTACAGGAGCTGACACTGAGACACACACACAGAACGCACAGGAGCTGACACTGAGACACAAACACACAGACTGTACAGGAGCTGACACTGGGACACACATTGGGACTGTACAGGAGCTGGCACTGAGACACACACGGACCATACAGGAGCTGACACTGAGACACACGCTCGGGGAGTATAGGAGGTGAAACAGAGACACATACACGGATGCAAGGAGCTGACACTGAGACACAAACACAGACTGTACAGGAGCTGACACTGAGACACACACACACAGACCGTACAGGAGTTGACACCGAGACACACACACACACCGTACAGGAGCTGACACTGAGACACACAAACAGACAGTACAGGAGATGACACTGAGACACACACACAAACTGTATAGGAGCTGACACTGAGACACACACAGAGAACGTACAGGAGCTGACACTGAGACACACACGGACTGTACAGGAGCTGAAACTGAGACACACACACGGACCATACAGGAGCTGACAATGAGACACACAAACGGACCATACAGTAGCTGTCACTGAGAGACATACACATGGACTGTACAGGAGCTGACACTGAGACAAACACACACGGACCGTACAGGAGCTGACACTGAGATACACACACGGACCATACAGGAGCTGACACTGAGACAACCACACACGGACCATACAGGATCTGACACTGAGACATACACACGCACCATACAGGAGCAGACACTGAGACACACACACAGACCATACAGCAGCAGACACTGAGACGCACACACGGACCATACAGGAGCTGGCACTGAGACACACACATGGACCGTACAGGAGCGGACACTGAGACACACACACACAGACTGTACAGGAGCTGACACTGAGACACACACACAGACTGTAAAGGAGCTGACACTGGGACACACTCACTGACCGCACAGGAGCTGACACTGAGACACACACACAGACCATACAGGAGCTGACACTGAGACACACACACGGACCATACAGGAGCTGACACTGAGACGCACACACAGACCGTACAGGAGCTGACACTGAGAAACACACATAGACTGAACAGGAGCTGACACTGAAACACACACCCAGACCGTACAGGAACTGACACTGAGACACACACAAAGACTGTACAGGAGCTGACACTGAGGCACACACACATGGACCGTACACGAGCTGACACTGAGACACACACACACGGACCGTACACGAGCTGACACTGAGACACACATGGACCGGACAGGAGCTGACACTGAGTCACTGACTCAGAAAGTACAGGAGCTGACACTGAGATGCACACACAGAGAGTACAGGAGCTGACACAGAGACACACACACACGGACCATACAGGAGCTGACAATGAGACACACAAACGGACAGTACAGGAGCTGACACAGAGACACACACAAGGAACGTACAAGTGCTGACACTGAGATGCACAAATGGACCGTACAGGAGCTGACACTGAGACACACAAATGGACAGTACAGGAGCTGACACTGAGACACACACACAGACTGTACAGGAGCTGACACTGAGACACACACACAGACTGTACAGGAGCTGACACTGAGACACACACAGACCGCACAGGAGCTGACACTGAGACACACACACACGGAGTGTACAGGAGCTGACACTGAGACACACACACAGACTGTACAGGAGCTGACACTGAGACACACACACTGACCGTACAGCAGCTGACACTGAGACACACACAGAGACCATAAAGGAGCTGACACTGAGACACACACACTGACCATACAGGAGCTGACACTGAGAAACTCACATGGATCGAAAGGGAGCTGACACTGAGACACACACACAGACCGTACAGGAACTGACACTGAGACACACACAAAGACTGTACAGGAGCTGACACTGCGGCACACACACACATGGACCGTACACGAACTGACACTGAGACACATACACACGGACCGTACAGGAGCTGACACTGAAACACACACACAGACTGTACAGGAGCTGACACTGAGACACCCACACGGACCATACAAGAGTTAAACTGAGACACACAGAAAGACTGTACAGGAGCTGACACTGAGACACACACAAAGAGACCGTACAGGAGCTGACAATGACACACGCACACGTTCCGTACAGGAGCTGACACTGAGACACACACACGGACTGTACAAGAGCTGACACTGAGACACACACACGGAGTGTACAGGAGTTGACATTGAGACACACACACAAACTGTACAGGAGCTGACACTGAGACACACACACTGACCGTACAGGAGCTGACACTGAGACAAACACCAAGGGTCCGTACAGTAGCTGACAATGACACACGCACATGGACTGTACAGGAGCTGAAACTGAGACACACACACGGACTATACAAGAGCTGACACTGAGATGCACACATGGACCATACAGGAGCTGAAACTGAGACACACAAAGGGACAGTACAGGAGCTGACACTGAGGCACACACACGGACCGTACAGGAGCTGACACTGAAACACACACATTGACCGTACAGGAGCTGACACTGAGAAACTCACATAGATCGAAAGGGAGCTGACACTGAGACACACACAGACCGTACAGGAACTGACACTGAGACCCACGCAAAGACTGTACAGGAGCTGACACTGCGGCACACACACACATGGACCGTACACGAACTGACACTGAGACACACACACACGGACCGTACAGGAGCTGACGCTGAAACACACACACAGACTGTACAGGAGCTGACACTGAGACACCCACACGGACCATACAAGAGTTAAACTGAGACACACAGAAAGACTGTACAGGAGCTGACACTGAGACACACACAAAGAGACCGTACAGGAGCTGACAATGACACACGCACACGTACCGTACAGGAGCTGACACTGAGACACATACACGGACTGTACAAGAGCTGACACTGAGACACACACACGGAGTGTACAGGAGTTGACATTGAGACACACACACAGACTGTACAGGAGCTGACACTGAGACACACACACTGACCGTACAGGAGCTGACACTGAGACAAACACCAAGGGTCCGTACAGTAGCTGACAATGACACACGCACATGGACCGTACAGGAGCTGAAACTGAGACACACACACGGACTATACAAGAGCTGACACTGAGACACACACACGGACCGTACAGGAGCTGACAAAGAGATGCACACATGGACCATACAGGAGCTGAAACTGAGACACACAAAGGGACAGTACAGGAGCTGACACTGAGGCACACACATGGACCATACAGGAGCTGACACTGAGACGCACACACGGACAGTAGAGGAGCTGACCCTGAGACACACACACACAGATCGAACAGGAGTTGACACTGAGATACACACACACACCGTACAGGAGCTGACACTGAGACACACACACACGGACCGTGCAGGAGCTGACACTGAGACACACACGGACTGCACAGGAGCTGACACTGAGACACACACACACAAACCATACAGGAGCTGACACTGAGACTCACATTCATACCCACGGACCATACAGGAGCTTACACTGAGATACAGACACGGACCGTGGAAGAGCTGACACTGAGAAACACACATGGACCATACAGGTGCTGACACTGAGATGCACACACGGACCATACAGGAGCTGACACTGAGACACACAGACGGACCGTACAGGAGCTGACACTGAGACACACACACAAGGACAGTGCACGGGCTGACACTGAAACACACACACAGACTGTACAGGAGCTGAAACAGAGACACACACACAGACTGTACAGGAGCTGACACTGAGACACCCATGGACCGTACAGGAGCTGACACTGAGACACACTCACAGAACGCACAGGAGCTGACACTGAGACACAAACACACAGACTGTACAGCAGCTGACACTGGGACACACATTGGGACTGTACAGGAGCTGACACTGAAACACACACGGACCATACAGGAGCTGACACTGAGACACACACTCAGGCAGTATAGGAGGAGAAACTGAGACACATACACGGATGCACAGGAGCTGACACTGAGACACAAACACAGACTGTACAGGAGCTGACACTGAGACACACACACACAGACCGTACAGGAGTTGACACCGAGACACACACACACACCGTACAGGAGCTGACACTGAGACACACAAACAGACAGTACAGGAGCTGACACTGAGACACACACGGACTGTACAGGAGCTGAAACTGAGACACACACACGGACCATACAGGAGCTGACAATGAGACACACAAACGGACCATACAGGAGCTGTCACTGAGACACATACACATGGACCGTACAGGAGCAGACACTGAGACAAACACACACGGACCGTACAGGAGCTGACACTGAGATACACACATGGACCATACAGGAGCTGACACTGAGACAACCACACACGGACCATACAGGATCTGACACTGAGACACACACACGGACCATACAGGAGCTGACACTGAGATACACACACGGACCATACAGGAGCTGACACTGAGACAACCACACACGGACCATACAGGATCTGACACTGAGATACACACACGGACCATACAGGAGCTGACACTGAGACAATCAAACAGACTGTATAGGAGCTGACACTGAGACACACACACAGACCGTACAGGAGCTGACACTGAGACACACACGGACCGTACAGGAGCTGACACTGAGACACACACACAGAACGTACAGGAGCTGACGCTTAGACACACACACAAGGACCGTTCAGGAGCTGACACTGAGATGCACACACAGAGAGTACAGGAGCTGACACTAAGACACACACACACGCACCATACAGGAGCAGACACTGAGACACACACACAGACCATACAGCAGCAGACACTGAGACGCAAACACGGACCGTACAGGAGCTGGCACTGAGACACACACATGGACCGTACAGGAGCGGACACTGAGACACACACACACAGACTGTACAGGAGCTGACACTGAGACACACACACAGACTGTAAAGGAGCTGACACTGGGACACAGACACTGACCGCACAGGAGCTGACACTGAGACACACACACAGACCATACAGGAGCTGACACTGAGACACACACACAGACCATAAATGAGCTGACACTGAGATACACACGGACCATACAGGATCTGACACTGAGACACACACACGCACCATACAGGAGCAGACACTGAGACACACACACAGACCATACAGCAGCAGACACAGACGCACACACGGACCGTACAGGAGCTGGCACTGAGACACACACATGGACCGTACAGGAGCGGACACTGAGACACACACACACAGACTGTACAGGAGCTGACACTGGGACACACACACAGACTGTAAAGGAGCTGACACTGGGACACACTCACTGACCGCACAGGAGCTGACACTGAGACACACACACAGACCATACAGGAGCTGACACTGAGACACACACACGGACCATACAGGAGCTGACACATTTGACGCACACACAGACCATACAGGAGTTGACACTGAGAAACACACATAGACTGAACAGGAGCTGACACTGAAACACACACCCAGACCGTACAGGAACTGACACTGAGACACACACAAAGACTGTACAGGAGCTGACACTGAGGCACACACACATGGACCGTACACGAGCTGACACTGAGACACACACACACGGACCGTACACGAGCTGACACTGAGACACACATGGACCGGACAGGAGCTGACACTGAGTCACTGACTCAGAAAGTACAGGAGCTGACACTGAGATGCACACACAGAGAGTACAGGAGCTGACACAGAGACACACACACACGGACCATACAGGAGCTGACAATGAGACACACAAACGGACAGTACAGGAGCTGACACAGAGACACACACAAGGAACGTACAAGTGCTGACACTGAGATGCACAAATGGACTGTACAGGAGCTGACACTGAGACATACACACGGACTGTACAGGAGCTGACACTGAGACACACACACAGACTGTACAGGAGCTGACACTGAGACACACACACAGACTGTACAAGAGCTGACACTGAGACACACACAGACTGTACGGTAGCTGACACTGAGACACACACACACGGAATGTACAGGAGCTGACACTGAGACACACACACAGACTGTACAGGAGCTGAAACTGAGACACACACACTGACCGTACAGCAGCTGACACTGAGACACGCACAGAGACCATAAAGGAGCTGACACTGAGACACACACACTGACCAAACAGGAGCTGACACTGAGAAACTCACATGGATCGAAAGGGAGCTGACACTGAGACACACACACAGACCGTACAGGAACTGACACTGAGACACACACAAAGACTGTACAGGAGCTGACACTGCGGCACACACACACATGGACCGTACACGAACTGACACTGAGACACACACACACGGACCGTACAGGAGCTGACACTGAAACACACACACAGACTGTACAGGAGCTGACACTGAGACACCCACACGGACCATACAAAGTTAAACTGAGACACACAGAAAGACTGTACAGGAGCTGACACTGAGACACACGCAAAGAGACCGTACAGGAGCTGACAATGACACACGCACACGTACCGTACAGCAGCTGACACTGAGACACACACACGGACTGTACAAGAGCTGACACTGAGACACACACACGGAGTGTACAGGAGTTGACATTGAGACACACACACAGACTGTACAGGAGCTGACACTGAGACCCACGCAAAGACTGTACAGGAGCTGACACTGCGGCACACACACACATGGACCGTACACGAACTGACACTGAGACACACACACACGGACCGTACAGGAGCTGACGCTGAAACACACACACAGACTGTACAGGAGCTGACACTGAGACACCCACACGGACCATACAAGAGTTAAACTGAGACACACAGAAAGACTGTACAGGAGCTGACACTGAGACACACACAAAGAGACCGTACAGGAGCTGACAATGACACACGCACACGTACCGTACAGGAGCTGACACTGAGACACATACACGGACTGTACAAGAGCTGACACTGAGACACACACACGGAGTGTACAGGAGTTGACATTGAGACACACACACAGACTGTACAGGAGCTGACACTGAGACACACACACTGACCGTACAGGAGCTGACACTGAGACAAACACCAAGGGTCCGTACAGTAGCTGACAATGACACACGCACATGGACCGTACAGGAGCTGAAACTGAGACACACACACGGACTATACAAGAGCTGACACTGAGACACACACACGGACCGTACAGGAGCTGACACTGAGATGCACACATGGACCATACAGGAGCTGAAACTGAGACACACAAAGGGACAGTACAGGAGCTGACACTGAGGCACACACATGGACCATACAGGAGCTGACACTGAGACGCACACACGGACAGTAGAGGAGCTGACCCTGAGACACACACACACAGATCGAACAGGAGTTGACACTGAGATACACACACACACCGTACAGGAGCTGACACTGAGACACACACACACGGACCGTGCAGGAGCTGACACTGAGACACACACGGACTGCACAGGAGCTGACACTGAGACACACACACACAAACCATACAGGAGCTGACACTGAGACTCACATTCATACCCACGGACCATACAGGAGCTTACACTGAGATACAGACACGGACCGTGGAAGAGCTGACACTGAGAAACACACATGGACCATTCAGGTGCTGACACTGAGATGCACACACGGACCATACAGGAGCTGACACTGAGACACACAGACGGACCGTACAGGAGCTGACACTGAGACACACACACAAGGACAGTGCACGGGCTGACACTGAAACACACACACAGACTGTACAGGAGCTGAAACAGAGACACACACACAGACTGTACAGGAGCTGACACTGAGACACCCATGGACCGTACAGGAGCTGACACTGAGACACACTCACAGAACGCACAGGAGCTGACACTGAGACACAAACACACAGACTGTACAGCAGCTGACACTGGGACACACATTGGGACTGTACAGGAGCTGACACTGAAACACACACGGACCATACAGGAGCTGACACTGAGACACACACTCAGGCAGTATAGGAGGAGAAACTGAGACACATACACGGATGCACAGGAGCTGACACTGAGACACAAACACAGACTGTACAGGAGCTGACACTGAGACACACACACACAGACCGTACAGGAGTTGACACCGAGACACACACACACACCGTACAGGAGCTGACACTGAGACACACAAACAGACAGTACAGGAGCTGACACTGAGACACACACGGACTGTACAGGAGCTGAAACTGAGACACACACACGGACCATACAGGAGCTGACAATGAGACACACAAACGGACCATACAGGAGCTGTCACTGAGACACATACACATGGACCGTACAGGAGCAGACACTGAGACAAACACACACGGACCGTACAGGAGCTGACACTGAGATACACACATGGACCATACAGGAGCTGACACTGAGACAACCACACACGGACCATACAGGATCTGACACTGAGACACACACACGGACCATACAGGAGCTGACACTGAGATACACACACGGACCATACAGGAGCTGACACTGAGACAACCACACACGGACCATACAGGATCTGACACTGAGATACACACACGGACCATACAGGAGCTGACACTGAGACAATCAAACAGACTGTATAGGAGCTGACACTGAGACACACACACAGACCGTACAGGAGCTGACACTGAGACACACACGGACCGTACAGGAGCTGACACTGAGACACACACACAGAACGTACAGGAGCTGACGCTTAGACACACACACAAGGACCGTTCAGGAGCTGACACTGAGATGCACACACAGAGAGTACAGGAGCTGACACTAAGACACACACACACGCACCATACAGGAGCAGACACTGAGACACACACACAGACCATACAGCAGCAGACACTGAGACGCAAACACGGACCGTACAGGAGCTGGCACTGAGACACACACATGGACCGTACAGGAGCGGACACTGAGACACACACACACAGACTGTACAGGAGCTGACACTGAGACACACACACAGACTGTAAAGGAGCTGACACTGGGACACAGACACTGACCGCACAGGAGCTGACACTGAGACACACACACAGACCATACAGGAGCTGACACTGAGACACACACACAGACCATAAATGAGCTGACACTGAGATACACACGGACCATACAGGATCTGACACTGAGACACACACACGCACCATACAGGAGCAGACACTGAGACACACACACAGACCATACAGCAGCAGACACAGACGCACACACGGACCGTACAGGAGCTGGCACTGAGACACACACATGGACCGTACAGGAGCGGACACTGAGACACACACACACAGACTGTACAGGAGCTGACACTGGGACACACACACAGACTGTAAAGGAGCTGACACTGGGACACACTCACTGACCGCACAGGAGCTGACACTGAGACACACACACAGACCATACAGGAGCTGACACTGAGACACACACACGGACCATACAGGAGCTGACACATTTGACGCACACACAGACCATACAGGAGTTGACACTGAGAAACACACATAGACTGAACAGGAGCTGACACTGAAACACACACCCAGACCGTACAGGAACTGACACTGAGACACACACAAAGACTGTACAGGAGCTGACACTGAGGCACACACACATGGACCGTACACGAGCTGACACTGAGACACACACACACGGACCGTACACGAGCTGACACTCAGACACACATGGACCGGACAGGAGCTGACACTGAGTCACTGACTCAGAAAGTACAGGAGCTGACACTGAGATGCACACACAGAGAGTACAGGAGCTGACACAGAGACACACACACACGGACCATACAGGAGCTGACAATGAGACACACAAACGGACAGTACAGGAGCTGACACAGAGACACACACAAGGAACGTACAAGTGCTGACACTGAGATGCACAAATGGACCGTACAGGAGCTGACACTGAGACACACAAATGGACAGTACAGGAGCTGACACTGAGACACACACACAGACTGTACAGGAGCTGACACTGAGACACACACACAGACTGTACAGGAGCTGACACTGAGACACACACAGACCGCACAGGAGCTGACACTGAGACACACACACACGGAGTGTACAGGAGCTGACACTGAGACACACACACAGACTGTACAGGAGCTGACACTGAGACACACACACTGACCGTACAGCAGCTGACACTGAGACACGCACAGAGACCATAAAGGAGCTGACACTGAGACACACACACTGACCAAACAGGAGCTGACACTGAGAAACTCACATGGATCGAAAGGGAGCTGACACTGAGACACACACACAGACCGTACAGGAACTGACACTGAGACACACACAAAGACTGTACAGGAGCTGACACTGCGGCACACACACACATGGACCGTACACGAACTGACACTGAGACACACACACACGGACCGTACAGGAGCTGACACTGAAACACACACACAGACTGTACAGGAGCTGACACTGAGACACCCACACGGACCATACAAAGTTAAACTGAGACACACAGAAAGACTGTACAGGAGCTGACACTGAGACACACGCAAAGAGACCGTACAGGAGCTGACAATGACACACGCACACGTACCGTACAGCAGCTGACACTGAGACACACATACGGACTGTACAAGAGCTGACACTGAGACACACACACGGAGTGTACAGGAGTTGACATTGAGACACACACACAGACTGTACAGGAGCTGACACTGAGACACACACACTGATCGTACAGGAGCTGACACTGAGACAAACACCAAGGGTCCGTACAGTAGCTGACAATGACACACGCACATGGACTGTACAGGAGCTGAAACTGAGACACACACACGGACTATACAAGAGCTGACACTGAGATGCACACATGGCCCATACAGGAGCTGAAACTGAGACACACAAAGGGACAGTACAGGAGCTGACACTGAGGCACACACATGGACCATACAGGAGCTGACACTGAGACGCACACACGGACAGTAGAGGAGCTGACCCTGAGACACACACGCACAGATCGAACAGGAGTTGACACTGAGATACACACACACACCGTACAGGAGCTGACACTGAGACACACACACACGGACCGTGCAGGAGCTGACACTGAGACACACATGGACTGCACAGGAGCTGACACTGAGACACACACACACAAACCATACAGGAGCTGACACTGAGACTCACATTCATACCCACGGACCATACAGGAGCTTACACTGAGATACAGACACGGACCGTGGAAGAGCTGACACTGAGAAACACACATGGACCATTCAGGTGCTGACACTGAGATGCACACACGGACCATACAGGAGCTGACACTGAGACACACAGACGGACCGTACAGGAGCTGACACTGAGACACACACACAAGGACAGTGCACGGGCTGACACTGAAACACACACACAGACTGTACAGGAGCTGAAACAGAGACACACACACAGACTGTACAGGAGCTGACACTGAGACACCCATGGACCGTACAGGAGCTGACACTGAGACACACTCACAGAACGCACAGGAGCTGACACTGAGACACAAACACACAGACTGTACAGGAGCTGACACTGGGACACACATTGGGACTGTACAGGAGCTGACACTGAAACACACACGGACCATACAGGAGCTGACACTGAGACACACGCTCAGGCAGTATAGGAGGAGAAACTGAGACACATACACGGATGCACAGGAGCTGACACTGAGACACAAACACAGACTGTACAGGAGCTGACACTGAGACACACACACACAGACCGTACAGGAGTTGACACCGAGACACACACACACACCGTACAGGAGCTGACACTGAGACACACAAACAGACAGTACAGGAGCTGACACTGAGACACACACGGACTGTACAGGAGCTGAAACTGAGACACACACACGGACCATACAGGAGCTGACAATGAGACACACAAACGGACCATACAGGAGCTGTCACTGAGACACATACACATGGACCGTACAGGAGCTGACACTGAGACAAACACACACGGACCGTACAGGAGCTGACACTGAGTTACACACATGGACCATACAGGAGCTGACACTGAGACAACCACACACGGACCATACAGGATCTGACACTGAGACACACACACGGACCATACAGGAGCTGACACTGAGATACACACACGGACCATACAGGAGCTGACACTGAGACAACCACACATGGACCATACAGTATCTGACACTGAGATAAACACACGGACCATACAGGAGCTGACACTGAGACAATCAAACAGACTGTATAGGAGCTGACACTGAGACACACACACAGACCGTACAGGAGCTGACACTGAGACACACACAGACCGTACAGGAGCTGACACTGAGACACACACACAGAACGTACAGGAGCTGACGTTTAGACACACACACAAGGACCGTTCAGGAGCTGACACTGAGATGCACACACAGAGAGTACAGGAGCTGACACTAAGACACACACACACGCACCATACAGGAGCAGACACTGAGACACACACACAGACCATACAGCAGCAGACACTGAGACGCAAACACGGACCGTACAGGAGCTGGCACTGAGACACACACATGGACCGTACAGGAGCGGACACTGAGACACACACACACAGACTGTACAGGAGCTGACACTGAGATACACACACAGACTGTAAAGGAGCTGACACTGGGACACACACACTGACCGCACAGGAGCTGACACTGAGACACACACACAGACCATACAGGAGCTGACACTGAGACACACACACGGACCATACAGGAGCTGACACTGAGACGCACACACAGACCGTACAGGAGCTGACACTGAGAAACACACATAGACCGAACAGGAGCTGACACTGAAACACACACCCAGACCGTACAGGAACTGACACTGAGACACACACAAAGACTGTACAGGAGCTGACACTGAGGCACACACACATGGACCGTACACGAGCTGACACTGAGACACACACACACGGACCGTACACGAGCTGACACTCAGACACACATGGACCGGACAGGAGCTGACACTGAGTCACTGACTCAGAAAGTACAGGAGCTGACACTGAGATGCACACACAGAGAGTACAGGAGCTGACACAGAGACACACACACACGGACCATACAGGAGCTGACACAGAGACACACACAAGGAACGTACAAGTGCTGACACTGAGATGCACAAATGGACCGTACAGGAGCTGACACTGAGACACACAAATGGACAGTACAGGAGCTGACACTGAGACACACACACAGACTGTACAGGAGCTGACACTGAGACACACACACAGACCGTACAGGAGCTGACACTGAGACACACACAGACCGCACAGGAGCTGACACTGAGACACACACACACCGAGTGTACAGGAGCTGACACTGAGACACACACACAGACTGTACAGGAGCTGACACTGAGACACTCACACTGACCGTACAGCAGCTGACACTAAGACACACACAGAGACCATAAAGGAGCTGACACTGAGACACACACACTGACCATACAGGAGCTGACACTGAAACACACACATTGACCGTACAGGAGCTGACACTGAGAAACTCACATAGATCGAAAGGGAGCTGACACTGAGACACACACACAGACCGTACAGGAACTGACACTGAGACACACACAAAGACTGTACAGCAGCTGACACTGCGGTACACACACACATGGACCGTACACGAACTGACACTGAGACACACACACACGGACCGTACAGGAGCTGACACTGAAACACACACACAGACTGTACAGGAGCTGACACTGAGACACCCACACGGACCATACAAAGTTAAACTGAGACACACAGAAAGACTGTACAGGAGCTGACACTGAGACACACACAAAGAGACCGTACAGGAGCTGACAATGACACACACACACGGACCGTACAGGAGCTGACACTGAGACACACACACGGACTGTACAAGAGCTGACACTGAGACACACACACGGAGTGTACAGGAGTTGACATTGAGACACACACACAAACTGTACAGGAGCTGACACTGAGACACACACACTGACCGTACAGGAGCTGACACTGAGACAAACACCAAGGGTCCATACAGTAGCTGACAATGACACACGCACATGGACTGTACAGGAGCTGAAACTGAGACACACACACGGACTATACAAGAGCTGACACTGAGATGCACACATGGACCATACAGGAGCTGAAACTGAGACACACAAAGGGACAGTACAGGAGCTGACACTGAGGCACACACATGGACCATACAGGAGCTGACACTGAGACGCACACACGGACAGTAGAGGAGCTGACCCTGAGACACACACACACAGATCGAACAGGAG
This sequence comes from Carcharodon carcharias, assembly GCF_017639515.1. Taxonomy (NCBI): domain Eukaryota; kingdom Metazoa; phylum Chordata; class Chondrichthyes; order Lamniformes; family Lamnidae; genus Carcharodon; species Carcharodon carcharias. The sequence continues at coordinate 1,563,578 of NC_054478.1, read as the reverse complement.
TTGACACTGAGATACACACACACACCGTACAGGAGCTGACACTGAGACACACACACACGGACCGTGCAGGAGCTGACACTGAGACACACACGGACTGCACAGGAGCTGACACTGAGACACACACACACAAACCATACAGGAGCTGACACTGAGACTCACATTCATACCCACGAACAATACAGGAGCTTACACTGAGATACAGACACGGACCTTGGAAGAGCTGACACTGAGAAACACACATGGACCATTCAGGTGCTGACACTGAGATGCACACACGGACCATACAGGAGCTGACACTGAGACACACAGACGGACCGTACAGGAGCTGACACTGAGACACACACACAAGGACAGTGCACGGGCTGACACTGAAACACACACACAGACTGTACAGGAGCTGAAACAGAGACACACACACAGACTGTACAGGAGCTGACACTGAGATACACACACAGACTGTAAAGGAGCTGACACTGGGACACACACACTGACCGCACAGGAGCTGACACTGAGACACACACACAGACCATACAGGAGCTGACACTGAGACACACACACGGACCATACAGGAGCTGACACTGAGACGCACACACAGACCGTACAGGAGCTGACACTGAGAAACACACATAGACCGAACAGGAGCTGACACTGAAACACACACCCAGACCGTACAGGAACTGACACTGAGACACACACAAAGACTGTACAGGAGCTGACACTGAGGCACACACACATGGACCGTACACGAGCTGACACTGAGACACACACACACGGACCGTACACGAGCTGACACTCAGACACACATGGACCGGACAGGAGCTGACACTGAGTCACTGACTCAGAAAGTACAGGAGCTGACACTGAGATGCACACACAGAGAGTACAGGAGCTGACACAGAGACACACACACACGGACCATACAGGAGCTGACAATGAGACACACAAACGGACAGTACAGGAGCTGACACAGAGACACACACAAGGAACGTACAAGTGCTGACACTGAGATGCACAAATGGACCGTACAGGAGCTGACACTGAGACACACAAATGGACAGTACAGGAGCTGACACTGAGACACACACACAGACTGTACAGGAGCTGACACTGAGACACACACACAGACTGTACAGCAGCTGACACTGAGACACACACAGACCGCACAGGAGCTGACACTGAGACACACACACACGGAGTGTACAGGAGCTGACACTGAGACACACACACAGACTGTACAGGAGCTGACACTGAGACACTCACACTGACCGTACAGCAGCTGACACTAAGACACACACAGAGACCATAAAGGAGCTGACACTGAGACACACACACTGACCATACAGGAGCTGACACTGAAACACACACATTGACCGTACAGGAGCTGACACTGAGAAACTCACATAAATCGAAAGGGAGCTGACACTGAGACACACACACAGACCGTACAGGAACTGACACTGAGACACACACAAAGACTGTACAGCAGCTGACACTGCGGCACACACACACGGACCGTACACGAACTGACACTGAGACACACACACACGGACCGTACAGGAGCTGACACTGAAACACACACACAGACTGTACAGGAGCTGACACTGAGACACCCACACGGACCATACAAAGTTAAACTGAGACACACAGAAAGACTGTACAGGAGCTGACACTGAGACACACACAAAGAGACCGTACAGGAGCTGACAATGACACACACACACGGACCGTACAGGAGCTGACACTGAGACACACACACGGACTGTACAAGAGCTGACACTGAGACACACACACGGAGTGTACAGGAGTTGACATTGAGACACACACACAAACTGTACAGGAGCTGACACTGAGACACACACACTGACCGTACAGGAGCTGACACTGAGACAAACACCAAGGGTCCGTACAGTAGCTGACAATGACACACGCACATGGACTGTACAGGAGCTGAAACTGAGACACACACACGGACTATACAAGAGCTGACACTGAGATGCACACATGGACCATACAGGAGCTGAAACTGAGACACACAAAGGGACAGTACAGGAGCTGACACTGAGGCACACACATGGACCATACAGGAGCTGACACTGAGACGCACACACGGACAGTAGAGGAGCTGACCCTGAGACACACACACACAGATCGAACAGGAGTTGACACTGAGATACACACACACACCGTACAGGAGCTGACACTGAGACACACACACACGGACCGTGCAGGAGCTGACACTGAGACACACACGGACTGCACAGGAGCTGACACTGAGACACACACACACAAACCATACAGGAGCTGACACTGAGACTCACATTCATACCCACGAACAATACAGGAGCTTACACTGAGATACAGACACGGACCTTGGAAGAGCTGACACTGAGAAACACACATGGACCATTCAGGTGCTGACACTGAGATGCACACACGGACCATACAGGAGCTGACACTGAGACACACAGACGGACCGTACAGGAGCTGACACTGAGACACACACACAAGGACAGTGCACGGGCTGACACTGAAACACACACACAGACTGTACAGGAGCTGAAACAGAGACACACACACAGACTGTACAGGAGCTGACACTGAGACACCCATGGACCGTACAGGAGCTGACACTGAGACACACTCACAGAACGCACAGGAGCTGACACTGAGACACAAACACACAGAATGTACAGGAGCCGAAACTGGGACACACATTGGGACAGTACAGGAGCTGACACTGAAACACACACGGACCATACAGGAGCTGACACTGAGACACACGCTCGGGCAGTATAGGAGGAGAAACTGAGACACATACACGGATGCACAGGAGCTGACACCGAGACACAAACACAGACTGTACAGGAGCTGACACTGAGACACACACACACAGACCGTACAGGAGTTGACACCGAGACACACACACACACCGTACAGGAGCTGACACTGAGACACACAAACAGACAGTACAGGAGCTGACACTGAGACACACACACAAACTGTATAGGAGCTGACACTGAGACACACACAGAGAACGTACAGGAGCTGACACTGAGACACACACGGACTGTACAGGAGCTGAAACTGAGACAAACACACGGACCATACAGGAGCTGACAATGAGACACACAAACGGACCATACAGGAGCTGTCACTGAGACACATACACATGGACCGTACAGAAGCTGACACTGAGACAAACACACACGGACTGTGCAGGAGCTGACACTGAGATACACACATGGACCATACAGGAGCTGACACTGAGACACACACACACGGACCATACAGGATCTGACACTGAGACACACACACGGACCATACAGGAGCTGACAATGAGACACACAAACGGACAGTACAGGAGCTGACACTGAGACACACACACGGAACATACAAGTGCTGACACTGAGATGCACAAATGGACCGTACAGGAGCTGACACTGAGACACACACACAGACTGTACAGGAGCTGACACTGAGACACACACAGAACGTACAGGAGCTGACACTGAGACACACACAGACCGCACAGGAGCTGACACTGAGACACACACACACGGACTGTACAGGAGCTGAAACTGAGACACACACACAGACTGTACAGGAGCTGACACTGAGACACACACACTGACTGTACAGCAGCTGACACTGAGACACACACAGAGACCATAAAGGAGCTGACACTGAGACACACACACTGACCGTACAGGAGCTGACACTGAAACACACACATTGACCGTACAGGAGCTGACACTGAGAAACTCACATAGATCGAAAGGGAGCTGACACTGAGACACACACACTGACCGTACAGCAGCTGACACTGAGACACACACAGAGACCATAAAGGAGCTGACACTGAGACACACACATTGACCGTACACGAGCTGACACTGAGACACACACACACGGACCGTACACAAGCTGACACTGAGTCACACACTCAGAAAGTACAGGAGCTGACACTGAGATGCACACACAGAGAGTACAGGAGCTGACACAGAGACACAAACATACGGACCATACAGGAGCTGACAATGAGACACACAAACGGACAGTACAGGAGCTGACACTGAGACACACACACGGAACGTACAAATGCTGACACTGAGATGCACAAATGGACCGTACAGGAGCTGACACTGAGACACACAAATGGACAGTACAGGAGCTGACACTAAGACACACACACAGACTGTACAGGAGCTGACACTGAGACACACACACACAGACCGTACAGGAGTTGACACCGAGACACACACACACACCGTACAGGAGCTGACACTGAGACACACAAACAGACAGTACATGAGATGACACTGAGACACACATACAAACTGTATAGGAGCTGACACTGAGACACACACAGAGAACGTACAGGAGCTGACACTGAGACACACACGGACTGTACAGGAGCTGAAACTGAGACACACACACGGACCATACAGGAGCTGTCACTGAGACACATACACATGGACCGTACAGGAGCTGACACTGAGACAAACACACACGGACTGTACAGGAGCTGACACTGAGATACACACACGGACCATACAGGAGCTGACACTGAGACACACACACACGGACCATACAGGATCTGACACTGAGACACACACACGGACCATACAGGAGCTGACAATGAGACACACAAACGGACATTACAGGAGCTGACACTGAGACACACACACGGAACATACAAGTGCTGACACTGAGATGCACAAATGGACCGTACAGGAGCTGACACTGAGACACACACACAGACTGTACAGGAGCTGACACTGAGACACACACAGAACGTACAGGAGCTGACACTGTGACACACACGGACCGTAGAGGAGCTGACACTGAGACACACACACGGACCGTACAGGAGCTGACACTGAGACACACACACACGGACTGTACAGGAGCTGACACTGAGACACACACACAGACTGTACAGGAGCTGACACTGAGACACACACACTGACCGTACAGCAGCTGACACTGAGACACACACAGAGACCATAAAGGAGCTGACACTGAGACACACACATTGACCGTACACGAGCTGACACTGAGACACACATACACAGACCGTACACGAGCTGACACTGAGTCACACACTCAGAAAGTACAGGGGCTGACACTGAGATGCACACACAAAGAGTACAGGAGCTGACACAGAGACACACGCATACGGACCAAACAGGAGCTGACAAGGAGACACACAAACAGACAGTACAGGAGCTGACACAGAGACACACACACGGAACGTACAAGTGCTGACACTGAGATGCACAAATGGACCGTACAGGAGCTGACACTGAGACACAAAAATGGACAGTACAGGAGCTGACACTGAGACACACACACAGACTGTACAGGAGCTGACACTGAGACACACACACAGAACGTACAGGAGCTGACACTGAGACACACACGGACCGTACAGGAGCTGACACTGAGACACACACACACGGACTGTACAGGAGCTGACACTGAGACACACACACAGACTGTACAGGAGCTGACACTGAGACACACACACTGACCGTACAGCAGCTGACACTGAGACACACACAGAGACCATAAAGGAGCTGACACTGAGACACACACACACGCACAATACAGGAGCAGACACTGAGACACACACACAGACCATACAGCAGCAGACACTGAGACGCACACACGGACCGTACAGGAGCTGGCACTGAGACACACATATGGACCGTACAGGAGCTGACACTGAGACACACACACACAGACTGTACAGGAGCTGACACTGAGACACACACACAGACTGTAAAGGAGCTGACACTGAGTCACACACACTGACCACACAGGAGCTGACACTGAGACACACACACAGACCATACAGGAGCTGACACTGAGACACACACACGGACCATACAGGAGCTGACACTGAGACGCACACACAGACCGTACAGGAGCTGACACTGAGAAACACACATAGACCGAACAGGAGCTGACACTGAAACACACACCCAGACCGTACAGGAACTGACACTGAGACACACACAAAGACTGTACAGGAGCTGACACTGAGGCACACACACATGGACCGTACACGAGCTGACACTGAGACACACACACACGGACCGTACACGAGCTGACACTCAGACACAAATGGACCGGACAGGAGCTGACACTGAGTCACACACTCAGAAAGTACAGGAGCTGACACTGAGATGCACACAGAGAGAGTATAGGAGCTGACACAGAGACACACACACACGGACCATACAGGAGCTGACAATGAGACACACAAACGGACAGTACAGGAGCTGACACAGAGACACACACACGGAACGTACAAGTGCTGACACTGAGATGCACAAATGGACCGTACAGGAGCTGACACTGAGACACACAAATGGACAGTACAGGAGCTGACACTGAGACACACACACAGACTGTACAGGAGCTGACACTGAGACACACACACAGAACGTACAGGAGCTGACACTGAGACACACACGGACCGTACAGGAGCTGACACTGAGACACACACACACGGACTGTACAGGAGCTGACACTCAGACACACACACAGACTGTACAGGAGCTGACACTGAGACACACACACTGACCGTACAGCAGCTGACACTGAGACACAAGCAGAGACCATAAAGGAGCTGACACTGAGACACACACACTGACCATACAGGAGCTGACACTGAAACACACACATTGACCGTACAGGAGCTGACACTGAGAAACTCACATAGATCGAAAGGGAGCTGACACTGAGACACACACACAGACCGTACAGGAACTGACACTGAGACACACACAAAGACTGTACAGGAGCTGACACTGCGGCACACACACACATGGACCGTACACGATCTGACACTGAGACACACACACACGGACCGTACAGGAGCTGACACTGAAACACACACACAGACTGTACAGGAGCTGACACTGAGACACCCACACGAACCATACAAAGTTAAACTGAGACACACAGAAAGACTGTACAGGAGCTGACACTGAGACACACACAAAGAGACCGTACAGGAGCTGACAATGACACACGCACACGTACCGTACAGGAGCTGACACTGAGACACACACACGGACTGTACAAGAGCTGACACTGAGACACACACACGGAGTGTACAGGAGTTGACATTGAGACACACACACAAACTGTACAGGAGCTGACACTGAGACACACACACTGACCGTACAGGAGCTGACACTGAGACAAACACCAAGGGTCCGTACAGTAGCTGACAATGACACACGCACATGGACTGTACAGGAGCTGAAACTGAGACACACACACGGACTATACAAGAGCTGACACTGAGATGCACACATGGACCATACAGGAGCTGAAACTGAGACACACAAAGGGACAGTACAGGAGCTGACACTGAGGCACACACATGGACCATACAGGAGCTGACACTGAGACGCACACACGGACAGTAGAGGAGCTGACCCTGAGACACACACACACAGATCGAACAGGAGTTGACACTGAGATACACACACACACCGTACAGGAGCTGACACTGAGACACACACACACGGACCGTGCAGGAGCTGACACTGAGACACACACGGACTGCACAGGAGCTGACACTGAGACACACACACACAAACCATACAGGAGCTGACACTGAGACTCACATTCATACCCACGGACCATACAGGAGCTTACACTGAGATACAGACACGGACCTTGGAAGAGCTGACACTGAGAAACACACATGGACCATTCAGGTGCTGACACTGAGATGCACACACGGACCATACAGGAGCTGACACTGAGACACACAGACGGACCGTACAGGAGCTGACACTGAGACACACACACAAGGACAGTGCACGGGCTGACACTGAAACACACACACAGACTGTACAGGAGCTGAAACAGAGACACACACACAGACTGTACAGGAGCTGACACTGAGACACCCATGGACCGTACAGGAGCTGACACTGAGACACACTCACAGAACGCACAGGAGCTGACACTGAGACACAAACACACAGAATGTACAGGAGCCGACACTGGGACACACATTGGGACAGTACAGGAGCTGACACTGAAACACACACGGACCATACAGGAGCTGACACTGAGACACACGCTCGGGCAGTATAGGAGGAGAAACTGAGACACATACACGGATGCACAGGAGCTGACACTGAGACACAAACACAGACTGTACAGGAGCTGACACTGAGACACACACACACAGACCGTACAGGAGTTGACACCGAGACACACACACACACCGTACAGGAGCTGACACTGAGACACACAAACCGACAGTACAGGAGCTGACACTGAGACACACACACAAACTGTATAGGAGCTGACACTGAGACACACACAGAGAACATACAGGAGCTGACACTGAGACACACACGGACTGCACATGAGCTGAAACTGAGACACACACACGGACCATACAGGAGCTGACAATGAGACACACAAACGGACCATACAGGAGCTGTCACTGAGACACATACACATGGACCGTACAGGAGCTGACACTGAGACAAACACACACGGACTGTGCAGGAGCTGACACTGAGATACACACATGGACCATACAGGAGCTGACACTGAGACACACACACACGGACCATACAGGATCTGACACTGAGACACACACACGGACCATACAGGAGCTGACAATGAGACACACATACGGACAGTACAGGAGCTGACACTGAGACACACACACGGAACATACAAGTGCTGACACTGAGATGCACAAATGGACCGTACAGGAGCTGACACTGAGACACGCACACAGACTGTACAGGAGCTGACACTGAGACACACACAGAACGTACAGGAGCTGACACTGAGACACACACAGACCGCACAGGAGCTGACACTGAGACACACACACACGGACTGTACAGGAGCTGACACTGAGACACACACACAGACTGTACAGGAGCTGACACTGAGACACACACACTGACCGTACAGCAGCTGACACTGAGACACACACAGAGACCATAAAGGAGCTGACACTGAGACACACACACTGACCGTACAGGAGCTGACACTGAAACACACACATTGACCGTACAGGAGCTGACACTGAGAAACTCACATAGATCGAAAGGGAGCTGACACTGAGACACACACACTGACCGTACAGCAGCTGACACTGAGACACACACAGAGACCATAAAGGAGCTGACACTGAGACACACACATTGACCGTACACGAGCTGACACTGAGAAACACACACACGGACCGTACACGAGCTGACACTGAGTCACACACTCAGAAAGTACAGGAGCTGACACTGAGATGCACACACAGAGAGTACAGGAGCTGACACAGAGACACACACATACGGACCATACAGGAGCTGACAATGAGACACACAAACGGACAGTACAGGAGCTGACACTGAGACACACACACGGAACGTACAAATGCTGACACTGAGATGCACAAATGGACCGTACAGGAGCTGACACTGAGACACACAAATGGACAGTACAGGAGCTGACACTAAGACACACACACAGACTGTACAGGAGCTGACACTGAGACACACACACACAGACCGTACAGGAGTTGACACCGAGACACACACACACACCGTACAGGAGCTGACACTGAGACACACAAACAGACAGTACAGGAGATGACACTGAGACACACACACAAACTGTATAGGAGCTGACACTGAGACACACGCAGAGAACGTACAGGAGCTGACACTGAGACACACACGGACTGTACAGGAGCTGAAACTGAGACACACACACGGACCATACAGGAGCTGACAATGAGACACACAAACGGACCAAACAGGAGCTGTCACTGAGACACATACACATGGACCGTACAGGAGCTGACACTGAGACAAACACACACGGACTGTACAGGAGCTGACACTGAGATACACACACGGACCATACAGGAGCTGACACTGAGACACACACACACGGACCATACAGGATCTGACACTGAGACACACACACGGACCATACAGGAGCTGACAATGAGACACACAAACGGACAGTACAGGAGCTGACACTGAGACACACACACGGAACATACAAGTGCTGACACTGAGACACACACACAGACTGTACAGGAGCTGACACTGAGACACACACAGAAAGTACAGGAGCTGACACTGTGACACACACGGACCGTAGAGGAGCTGACACTGAGACACACACACGGACCGTACAGGAGCTGACACTGAGACACACACACACGGACTGTACAGGAGCTGACACTGAGACACACACACAGACTGTACAGGAGCTGACACTGAGACACACACACTGACCGTACAGCAGCTGACACTGAGACACACACAGAGACCGTAAAGGAGCTGACACTGAGACACACACATTGACCGTACACGAGCTGACACTGAGACACACACACACAGACCGTACACGAGCTGACACTGAGTCACACACTCAAAAAGTACAGGAGCTGACACTGAGATGCACACACAAAGAGTGCAGGAGCTGACACAGAGACACACACATACGGACCATACAGGAGCTGACAAGGAGACACACAAACAGACAGTACAGGAGCTGACACAGAGACACACACACGGAACGTACAAGTGCTGACACTGAGATGCACAAATGGACCGTACAGGAGCTGACACTGAGACACAAAAATGGACAGTACAGGAGCTGACACTGAGACACACACACAGACTGTACAGGAGCTGACACTGAGACACACACACAGAACGTACAGGAGCTGACACTGAGACACACACGGACCGTACAGGAGCTGACACTGAGACACACACACACGGACTGTACAGGAGCTGACACTGAGACACACACACAGACTGTACAGGAGCTGACACTGAGACACACACACTGACCGTACAGCAGCTGACACTGAGACACACACAGAGACCATAAAGGAGCTGACACTGAGACACACACACACGCACCATACAGGAGCAGACACTGAGACACACACACAGACCATACAGCAGCAGACACTGAGACGCACACACGGACCGTACAGGAGCTGGCACTGAGACACACATATGGACCGTACAGGAGCTGACACTGAGACACACACACACAGACTGTACAGGAGCTGACACTGAGACACACACACAGACTGTAAAGGAGCTGACACTGAGTCACACACACTGACCACACAGGAGCTGACACTGAGACACACACACAGACCATACAGGAGCTGACACTGAGACACACACACGGACCATACAGGAGCTGACACTGAGACGCACACACAGTCCGTACAGGAGCTGACACTGAGAAACACACATAGACCGAACAGGAGCTGACACTGAAACACACACCCAGACCGTACAGGAACTGACACTGAGACACACACAATGACTGTACAGGAGCTGACACTGAGGCACACACACATGGACCGTACACGAGCTGACACTGAGACACACACACACGGACCGTACACGAGCTGACACTCAGTCACACATGGACCGGACAGGAGCTGACACTGAGTCACACATTCAGATAGTACAGGAGCTGACACTGAGATGCACACACAGAGAGTACAGGAGCTGACACAGAGACACACACACACGGACCATACAGGAGCTGACAATGAGACACACAAACGGACAGTACAGGAGCTGACACAGAGACACACACACGGAACGTACAAGTGCTGACACTGAGATGCACAAATGGACCGTACAGGAGCTGACACTGAGACACACAAATGGACAGTACAGGAGCTGACACTGAGACACACACACAGACTCTACAGGAGCTGACACTGAGACACACACACAGAACGTACAGGAGCTGACACTGAGACACACACGGACCGTACAGGAGCTGACACTGAGACACACACACATGGACTGTACAGGAGCTGACACTGAGACACACACACAGACTGTACAGGAGCTGACACTGAGACACACACACTGACCGTACAGCAGCTGACACTGAGATACACACAGAGACCATAAAGGAGCTGACACTGAGACACACACACGGACCGTACAGGAGCTGACACTGAAACACACACATTGACCGTACAGGAGCTGACACTGAGACACACACACAGACCGTACAGGAACTGACACTAAGACACACGCAAAGACTGTACAGGAGCTGACACTGCGGCACACACACACATGGACCGTACACGAACTGACACTGAGACACACACACACGGACCGTACAGGAGCTGACACTGAAACACACACACAGACTGTACAGGAGCTGACACTGAGACACCCACACGGACCATACAAGAGTTAAACTGAGACACACAGAAAGACTGTACAGGAGCTGACACTGAGACACACACAAAGAGACCGTACAGGAGCTGACAATGACACACGCACACGTACCATACAGGAGCTGACACTGAGACACACACACTGACTGTACAAGAGCTGACACTGAGACACACACACGGAGTGTACAGGAGTTGACATTGAGACACACACAAAGACTGTACAGGAGCTGACACTGAGACACACACACTGACCGTACAGGAGCTGACACTGAGACAAACACCAAGGGTCCGTACAGTAGCTGACAATGACACACGCACATGGACCGTACAGGAGCTGAAACTGAGACACACACACGGACTATACAAGAGCTGACACTGAGACACACACACGGACCGTACAGGAGCTGACACTGAGATGCACACATGGACCATACAGGAGCTGACACTGAGACGCACACACGGACAGTAGAGGAGCTGACCCTGAGACACACACACACAGATCGAACAGGAGTTGACACTGAGATACACACACACACCGTACAGGAGCTGACACTGAGACACACACACACGGACCGTGCAGGAGCTGACACTGAGACACACACGGACTGCACAGGAGCTGACACTGAGACACACACACACAAACCATACAGGAGCTGACACTGAGACACTCACTCATACCCACGGACCATACAGGAGCTTACACTGAGATACAGACACGGACCGTGGAAGAGCTGACACTGAGAAACACACATGGACCATTCAGGTGCTCACACTGAGATGCACACACGGACCATACAGGAGCTGACACTGAGACACACAAACCGACAGTACAGGAGCTGACACTGAGACACACACACAAACTGTACAGGAGCTGACACTGTGACACACACGGACCGTAGAGGAGCTGACACTGAGACACACACACGGACCGTACAGGAGCTGACACTGAGACACACACACACGGACTGTACAGGAGCTGACACTGAGACACACACACAGACTGTACAGGAGCTGACACTGAGACACACACACTGACCGTACAGCAGCTGACACTGAGACACACACAGAGACCGTAAAGGAGCTGACACTGAGACACACACATTGACCGTACACGAGCTGACACTGAGACACACACACACAGACTGTACAGGAGCTGACACTGAGACACACACACAGAACGTACAGGAGCTGACACTGAGACACACACGGACCGTACAGGAGCTGACACTGAGACACACACACATGGACTGTACAGGAGCTGACACTGAGACACACACACAGACTGTACAGGAGCTGACACTGAGACACACACACTGACCGTACAGCAGCTGACACTGAGATACACACAGAGACCATAAAGGAGCTGACACTGAGACACACACACAGACCGTACAGGAGCTGACACTGAAACACACACATTGACCGTACAGGAGCTGACACTGAGACGCACACACAGACCGTACAGGAACTGACACTAAGACACACGCAAAGACTGTACAGGAGCTGACACTGCGGCACACACACACATGGACCGTACACGAACTGACACTGAGACACACACACACGGACCGTACAGGAGCTGACACTGAAACACACACACAGACTGTACAGGAGCTGACACTGAGACACCCACACGGACCATACAAGAGTTAAACTGAGACACACAGAAAGACTGTACAGGAGCTGACACTGAGACACACACAAAGAGACCGTACAGGAGCTGACAATGACACACGCACACGTACCATACAGGAGCTGACACTGAGACAAACACACGGACTGTACAAGAGCTGACACTGAGACACACACACGGAGTGTAAAGGAGTTGACATTGAGACACACACAAAGACTGTACAGGAGCTGACACTGAGACACACACACTGACCGTACAGGAGCTGACACTGAGACAAACACCAAGGGTCCGTACAGTAGCTGACAATGACACACGCACATGGACCGTACAGGAGCTGAAACTGAGACACACACACTGACTATACAAGAGCTGACACTGAGACACACACACGGACCGTACAGGAGCTGACACTGAGATGCACACATGGACCATACAGGAGCTGACACTGAGACGCACACACGGACTGTAGAGGAGCTGACCCTGAGACACACACACACAGATCGAACAGGAGTTGACACTGAGATACACACACACACCGTACAGGAGCTGACACTGAGACACACACACACGGACCGTGCAGGAGCTGACACTGAGACACACACGGACTGCACAGGAGCTGACACTGAGACACACACACACAAACCATACAGGAGCTGACACTGAGACACTCACTCATACCCACGGACCATACAGGAGCTTACACTGAGATACAGACACGGACCGTGGAAGAGCTGACACTGAGAAACACACATGGACCATTCAGGTGCTCACACTGAGATGCACACACGGACCATACAGGAGCTGACACTGAGACACACAAACCGACAGTACAGGAGCTGACACTGAGACACACACACAAACTGTACAGGAGCTGACACTGTGACACACACGGACCGTAGAGGAGCTGACACTGAGACACACACACGGACCGTACAGGAGCTGACACTGAGACACACACACACGGACTGTACAGGAGCTGACACTGAGACACACACACAGACTGTACAGGAGCTGACACTGAGACACACACACTGACCGTACAGCAGCTGACACTGAGACACACACAGAGACCGTAAAGGAGCTGACACTGAGACACACACATTGACCGTACACGAGCTGACACTGAGACACACACACACAGACCGTACACGAGCTGACACTGAGTCACACACTCAGAAAGTACAGGAGCTGACACTGAGATGCACACACAAAGAGTGCAGGAGCTGACACAGAGACACACACATACGGACCATACAGGAGCTGACAAGGAGACACACAAACAGACAGTACAGGAGCTGACACAGATACACACACACGGAACGTACAAGTGCTGACACTGAGATGCACAAATGGACCGTACAGGAGCTGACACTGAGACACAAAAATGGACAGTACAGGAGCTGACACTGAGACACACACACAGACTGTACAGGAGCTGACACTGAGACACACACACAGAACGTACAGGAGCTGACACTGAGACACACACGGACCGTACAGGAGCTGACACTGAGACACACACACACGGACTGTACAGGAGCTGACACTGAGACACACACACAGACTGTACAGGAGCTGACACTGAGACACACACACTGACCGTACAGCAGCTGACACTGAGACACACACAGAGACCATAAAGGAGCTGACACTGAGACACACACACACGCACCATACAGGAGCAGACACTGAGACACACACACAGACCATACAGCAGCAGACACTGAGACGCACACACGGACCATACAGGAGCTGGCACTGAGACACACATATGGACCGTACAGGAGCTGACACTGAGACACACACACACAGACTGTACAGGAGCTGACACTGAGACACACACACAGACTGTAAAGGAGCTGACACTGAGTCACACACACTGACCACACAGGAGCTGACACTGAGACACACACACAGACCATACAGGAGCTGACACTGAGACACACACACGGACCATACAGGAGCTGACACTGAGACGCACACACAGACCGTACAGGAGCTGACACTGAGAAACACACATAGACCGAACAGGAGCTGACACTGAAACACACACCCAGACCGTACAGGAACTGACACTGAGACACACACAAAGACTATACAGGAGCTGACACTGAGGCACACACACATGGACCGTACACGAGCTGACACTGAGACACACACACACGGACCGTACACGAGCTGACACTCAGACACACATGGACCGGACAGGAGCTGACACTGAGTCACACATTCAGATAGTACAGGAGCTGACACTGAGATGCACACACAGAGAGTACAGGAGCTGACACAGAGACACACACACACGGACCATACAGGAGCTGACAATGAGACACACAAACGGACAGTACAGGAGCTGACACAGAGACACACACACGGAACGTACAAGTGCTGACACTGAGATGCACAAATGGACCGTACAGGAGCTGACACTGAGACACACAAATGGACAGTACAGGAGCTGACACTGAGACACACACACAGACTGTACAGGAGCTGACACTGAGACACACACACAGAACGTACAGGAGCTGACACTGAGACACACACGGACCGTACAGGAGCTGACACTGAGACACACACACATGGACTGTACAGGAGCTGACACTCAGACACACACACAGACTGTACAGGAGCTGACACTGAGACACACACACTGACCGTACAGCAGCTGACACTGAGATACACACAGAGACCATAAAGGAGCTGACACTGAGACACACACACGGACCGTACAGGAGCTGACACTGAAACACACACATTGACCGTACAGGAGCTGACACTGAGACGCACACACAGACCGTACAGGAACTGACACTAAGACACACGCAAAGACTGTACAGGAGCTGACACTGCGGCACACACACACATGGACCGTACACGAACTGTCACTGAGACACACACACACGGACCGTACAGGAGCTGACACTGAAACACACACACAGACTGTACAGGAGCTGACACTGAGACACCCACACGGACCATACAAGAGTTAAACTGAGACACACAGAAAGACTGTACAGGAGCTGACACTGAGACACACACAAAGAGACCGTACAGGAGCTGACAATGACACACGCACACGTACCATACAGGAGCTGACACTGAGACAAACACACGGACTGTACAAGAGCTGACACTGAGACACACACACGGAGTGTACAGGAGTTGACATTGAGACACACACAAAGACTGTACAGGAGCTGACACTGAGACACACACACTGACCGTACAGGAGCTGACACTGAGACAAACACCAAGGGTCCGTACAGTAGCTGACAATGACACACGCACATGGACCGTACAGGAGCTGAAACTGAGACACACACACGGACTATACAAGAGCTGACACTGAGACACACACACGGACCGTACAGGAGCTGACACTGAGATGCACACATGGACCATACAGGAGCTGACACTGAGACGCACACACGGACAGTAGAGGAGCTGACCCTGAGACACACACACACAGATCGAACAGGAGTTGACACTGAGATACACACACACACCGTACAGGAGCTGACACTGAGACACACACACACGGACCGTGCAGGAGCTGACACTGAGACACACACGGACTGCACAGGAGCTGACACTGAGACACACACACACAAACCATACAGGAGCTGACACTGAGACTCACACTCATACCCACGGACCATACAGGAGCTTACACTGAGATACAGACACGGACCGTGGAAGAGCTGACACTGAGAAACACACATGGACCATTCAGGTGCTCACACTGAGATGCACACACGGACCATACAGGAGCTGACACTGAGACACACAGACAGACCGTACAGGAGCTGACACTGAGACACACACACAAGGACAGTACACAGGCTGACACTGAAACACACACACAGACTGTACAGGAGCTGAAACAGAGACACACACACAGACTGTACAGGAGCTGACACTGAGACACCCATGGACCGTACAGGAGCAGACACTGAGACACACACACAGAACGCACAGGAGCTGACACTGAGACACAAACACACAGACTGTACAGGAGCTGACACTGGGACACACATTGGGACTGTACAGGAGCTGACACTGAGACACACACGGACCATACACGAGCTGACACTGAGACACACGCTCGGGCAGTATAGGAGGTGAAACTGAGACACATACACGGATGCACAGGAGCTGACAATGAGACACACACACAGACTGTACAGGAGCTGACACTGAGACACACACACTGACCGTACAGCAGCTGACACTGAGACACACACAGAGACCATAAAGGAGCTGACACTGAGACACACACACTGACCGTACAGGAGCTGACACTGAGAAACTCACATAGATCGAAAGGGAGCTGACACTGAGACACACACACAGACCGTACAGGAACTGACACTGAGACACACACAAAGACTGTACAGGAGCTGACACTGCGGCACACACACACATGGACCGTACACGAACTGACACTGAGACACACACACACGGACCATACAGGAGCTCACACTGAAACACACACACAGACTGTACAGGAGCTGACACTGAGACACCCACACGGACCATACAAGAGTTAAACTGAGACACACAGAAAGACTGTACAGGAGCTGACACTGAGACACACACAAAGAGACCGTACAGGAGCTGACAATGACACACGCACACGTACCGTACAGGAGCTGACACTGAGACACACACACGGACTGTACAAGAGCTGACACTGAGACACACACACGGAGTGTACAGGAGTTGACATTGAGACACGCACACAGACTGTACAGGAGCTGACACTGAGACACACACACTGACCGTACAGGAGCTGACACTGAGACAAACACCAAGGGTCCGTACAGTAGCTGACAATGACACATGCACATGGACCGTACAGGAGCTGAAACTGAGACACACACACGGACTATACAAGAGCTGACACTGAGACACACACACGGACCGTACAGGAGCTGACACTGAGATGCACACATGGACCATACAGGAGCTGAATCTGAGACACACAAAGGGACAGTACAGGAGCTGACACTGAGGTACACACATGGACCATACAGGAGCTGACACTGAGATGCACACACGGACAGTAGAGGAGCTGACCCTGAGACACACACACACAGATCGAACAGGAGTTGACACTGAGATACACACACACACCGTACAGGACCTGACACTGAGACACACACACACGGACCATACAGGAGCTGACACTGAGACACACGCTCGGGCAGTATAGGAGGAGAAACTGAGACACATACACGGATGCACAGGAGCTGACACTGAGACACAAACACAGACTGTACAGGAGCTGACACTGAGACACACACACACAGACCGTACAGGAGTTGACACCGAGACACACACACACACCGTACAGGAGCTGACACTGAGACACACAAACAGACAGTACAGGAGCTGACACTGAGACACACACACAAACTGTATAGGAGCTGACACTGAGACACACACAGAGAACGTACAGGAGCTGACACTGAGACACACACGGACTGTACAGGAGCTGAAACTGAGACACACACACGGACCATACAGGAGCTGACAATGAGACACACAAACGGACCATACAGGAGCTGTCACTGAGACACATACACATGGACCGTACAGGAGCTGACACTGAGACAAACACACACGGACTGTGCAGGAGCTGACACTGAGACACACACACACGGACCATACAGGATCTGACACTGAGACACACACACGGACCATACAGGATCTGACAATGAGACACACAAACGGACAGTACAGTAGCTGACACTGAGACACACACACGGAACATACAAGTGCTGACACTGAGATGCACAAATGGACCGTACAGGAGCTGACACTGAGACACACACATTGACCGTACACGAGCTGACACTGAGACACACACACACGGACCGTACATGAGCTGACACTGAGTCACACACTCAGAAAGTACAGGAGCTGACACTGAGATGCACACACAGAGAGTACAGGAGCTGACACAGAGACACAAACATACGGACCATACAGGAGCTGACAATGAGACACACAAACGGACAGTACAGGAGCTGACACTGAGACACACACACGGAACGTACAAATGCTGACACTGAGATGCACAAATGGACCGTACAGGAGCTGACACTGAGACACACAAATGGACAGTACAGGAGCTGACACTAAGACACACACACAGACTGTACAGGAGCTGACACTGAGACACACACACACAGACCTTACAGGAGTTGACACCGAGACACACACACACACCGTACAGGAGCTGACACTGAGACACACAAACAGACAGTACAGGAGATGACCCTGAGACACACACACAAACTGTATAGGAGCTGACACTGAGACACACACAGAGAACGTACAGGAGCTGACACTGAGACACACACGGACTGTACAGGAGCTGAAACTGAGACACACACACGGACCATACAGGAGCTGACAATGAGACACACAAACGGACCATACAGGAGCTGTCACTGAGACACATACACATGGACCGTACAGGAGCTGACACTGAGACACACACACACGGACTATACAGGAGCTGACACTGAGATACACACACGGACCATACAGGATCTGACACTGAGACACACACACACGGACCATACAGGATCTGACACTGAGACACACACACGGACCATACAGGAGCTGACAATGAGACACACAAACGGACAGTACAGGAGCTGACACTGAGACACACACACGGAACATACAAGTGCTGACACTGAGATGCACAAATGGACAGTACAGGAGCTGACACTGAGACACACACACAGACTGTACAGGAGCTGACACTGAGACACACACAGAACGTACAGGAGCTGACACTGTGACACACACGGACCGTAGAGGAGCTGACACTGAGACACACACACAGACCGTACAGGAGCTGACACTGAGACACACACACACGGATTGTACAGGAGCTGACACTGAGACACACACACAGACTGTACAGGAGCTGACACTGAGACACACACACTGACCGTACAGCAGCTGACACTGAGACACACACAGAGACCATAAAGGAGCTGACACTGAGACACACACATTGACCGTACACGAGCTGACACTGAGACACACACACACGGACCGTACACGAGCTGACACTGAGTCACACACTCAGAAAGTACAGGAGCTGACACTGAGATGCACACACAGAGAGTACAGGAGCTGACACAGAGACACACACATACGGACCATACAGGAGCTGACAAGGAGACACACAAACAGACAGTACAGGAGCTGACACAGAGACACACACACGGAACGTACAAGTGCTGACACTGAGATGCACAAATGGACTGTACAGGAGCTGACACTGAGACACACAAATGGACAGTACAGGAGCTGACACTGAGACACACACACAGACTGTACAGGAGCTGACACTGAGACACACACACAGAACGTACAGGAGCTGACACTGAGACACACACGGACCGTACAGGAGCTGACACTGAGACACACACACACGGACTGTACAGGAGCTGACACAGAGACACACACACAGACTGTACAGGAGCTGACACTGAGACACACACACTGACCGTACAGCAGCTGACACTGAGACACACACAGAGACCATAAAGGAGCAGACACTGAGACACACACACAGACCATACAGCAGCAGACACTGAGACGCACACACGGACCGTACAGGAGCTGGCACTGAGACACACACATGGACCATACAGGAGCTGACACTGAGACACACACACACGGACCATACAGGAGCTGACAATGAGACACACAAACGGACAGTACAGGAGCTGACACAGAGACACACACACGGAACGTACAAGTGCTGACACTGAGATGCACAAATGGACCGTACAGGAGCTGACACTGAGACACACAAATGGACAGTACAGGAGCTGACACTGAGACACACACACAGACTGTACAGGAGCTGACACTGAGACACACACACAGAACGTACAGGAGCTGACACTGAGACACACACGGACCGTACAGGAGCTGACACTGAGACACACACACATGGACTGTACAGGAGCTGACACTCAGACACACACACAGACTGTACAGGAGTGACACTGAGACACACACACTGACCGTACAGCAGCTGACACTGAGATACACACAGAGACCATAAAGGAGCTGACACTGAGACACACACACGGACCGTACAGGAGCTGACACTGAAACACACACATTGACCGTACAGGAGCTGACACTGAGACGCACACACAGACCGTACAGGAACTGACACTAAGACACACGCAAAGACTGTACAGGAGCTGACACTGCGGCACACACACACATGGACCGTACACGAACTGACACTGAGACACACACACACGGACCGTACAGGAGCTGACACTGAAACACACACACAGACTGTACAGGAGCTGACACTGAGACACCCACACGGACCATACAAGAGTTAAACTGAGACACACAGAAAGACTGTACAGGAGCTGACACTGAGACACACACAAAGAGACCGTACAGGAGCTGACAATGACACACGCACACGTACCATACAGGAGCTGACACTGAGACAAACACACGGACTGTACAAGAGCTGACACTGAGACACACACACGGAGTGTACAGGAGTTGACATTGAGACACACACAAAGACTGTACAGGAGCTGACACTGAGACACACACACTGACCGTACAGGAGCTGACACTGAGACAAACACCAAGGGTCCGTACAGAAGCTGACAATGACACACGCACATGGACCGTACAGGAGCTGAAACTGAGACACACACACGGACTATACAAGAGCTGACACTGAGACACACACACGGACCGTACAGGAGCTGACACTGAGATGCACACATGGACCATACAGGAGCTGACACTGAGACGCACACACGGACAGTAGAGGAGCTGACCCTGAGACACACACACACAGATCGAACAGGAGTTGACACTGAGATACACACACACACCGTACAGGAGCTGACACTGAGACACACACACACGGACCGTGCAGGAGCTGACACTGAGACACACACGGACTGCACAGGAGCTGACACTGAGACACACACACACAAACCATACAGGAGCTGACACTGAGACTCACACTCATACCCACGGACCATACAGGAGCTTACACTGAGATACAGACACGGACCGTGGAAGAGCTGACACTGAGAAACACACATGGACCATTCAGGTGCTCACACTGAGATGCACACACGGACCATACAGGAGCTGACACTGAGACACACAGACAGACCGTACAGGAGCTGACACTGAGACACACACACAAGGACAGTACACAGGCTGACACTGAAACACACACACAGACTGTACAGGAGCTGAAACAGAGACACACACACAGACTGTACAGGAGCTGACACTGAGACACCCATGGACCGTACAGGAGCAGACACTGAGACACACTCACAGAACGCACAGGAGCTGACACTGAGACACAAACACACAGACTGTACAGGAGCTGACACTGGGACACACATTGGGACTGTACAGGAGCTGACACTGAGACACACACGGACCATACACGAGCTGACACTGAGACACACGCTCGGGCAGTATAGGAGGTGAAACTGAGACACATACACGGATGCACAGGAGCTGACAATGAGACACACACACAGACTGTACAGGAGCTGACACTGAGACACACACACTGACCGTACAGCAGCTGACACTGAGACACACACAGAGACCATAAAGGAGCTGACACTGAGACACACACACTGACCGTACAGGAGCTGACACTGAGAAACTCACATAGATCGAAAGGGAGCTGACACTGAGACACACACACAGACCGTACAGGAACTGACACTGAGACACACACAAAGACTGTACAGGAGCTGACACTGCGGCACACACACACATGGACCGTACACGAACTGACACTGAGACACACACACACGGACCATACAGGAGCTCACACTGAAACACACACACAGACTGTACAGGAGCTGACACTGAGACACCCACACGGACCATACAAGAGTTAAACTGAGACACACAGAAAGACTGTACAGGAGCTGACACTGAGACACACACAAAGAGACCGTACAGGAGCTGACAATGACACACGCACACGTACCGTACAGGAGCTGACACTGAGACACACACACGGACTGTACAAGAGCTGACACTGAGACACACACACGGAGTGTACAGGAGTTGACATTGAGACACGCACACAGACTGTACAGGAGCTGACACTGAGACACACACACTGACCGTACAGGAGCTGACACTGAGACAAACACCAAGGGTCCGTACAGTAGCTGACAATGACACATGCACATGGACCGTACAGGAGCTGAAACTGAGACACACACACGGACTATACAAGAGCTGACACTGAGACACACACACGGACCGTACAGGAGCTGACACTGAGATGCACACATGGACCATACAGGAGCTGAATCTGAGACACACAAAGGGACAGTACAGGAGCTGACACTGAGGTACACACATGGACCATACAGGAGCTGACACTGAGATGCACACACGGACAGTAGAGGAGCTGACCCTGAGACACACACACACAGATCGAACAGGAGTTGACACTGAGATACACACACACACCGTACAGGACCTGACACTGAGACACACACACACGGACCATACAGGAGCTGACACTGAGACACACGCTCGGGCAGTATAGGAGGAGAAACTGAGACACATACACGGATGCACAGGAGCTGACACTGAGACACAAACACAGACTGTACAGGAGCTGACACTGAGACACACACACACAGACCGTACAGGAGTTGACACCGAGACACACACACACACCGTACAGGAGCTGACACTGAGACACACAAACAGACAGTACAGGAGCTGACACTGAGACACACACACAAACTGTATAGGAGCTGACACTGAGACACACACAGAGAACGTACAGGAGCTGACACTGAGACACACACGGACTGTACAGGAGCTGAAACTGAGACACACACACGGACCATACAGGAGCTGACAATGAGACACACAAACGGACCATACAGGAGCTGTCACTGAGACACATACACATGGACCGTACAGGAGCTGACACTGAGACAAACACACACGGACTGTGCAGGAGCTGACACTGAGACACACACACACGGACCATACAGGATCTGACACTGAGACACACACACGGACCATACAGGATCTGACAATGAGACACACAAACGGACAGTACAGTAGCTGACACTGAGACACACACACGGAACATACAAGTGCTGACACTGAGATGCACAAATGGACCGTACAGGAGCTGACACTGAGACACACACATTGACCGTACACGAGCTGACACTGAGACACACACACACGGACCGTACATGAGCTGACACTGAGTCACACACTCAGAAAGTACAGGAGCTGACACTGAGATGCACACACAGAGAGTACAGGAGCTGACACAGAGACACAAACATACGGACCATACAGGAGCTGACAATGAGACACACAAACGGACCGTACAGGAGCTGACACTGAGACACACACACGGAACGTACAAATGCTGACACTGAGATGCACAAATGGACCGTACAGGAGCTGACACTGAGACACACAAATGGACAGTACAGGAGCTGACACTAAGACACACACACAGACTGTACAGGAGCTGACACTGAGACACACACACACAGACCTTACAGGAGTTGACACCGAGACACACACACACACCGTACAGGAGCTGACACTGAGACACACAAACAGACAGTACAGGAGATGACCCTGAGACACACACACAAACTGTATAGGAGCTGACACTGAGACACACACAGAGAACGTACAGGAGCTGACACTGAGACACACACGGACTGTACAGGAGCTGAAACTGAGACACACACACGGACCATACAGGAGCTGACAATGAGACACACAAACGGACCATACAGGAGCTGTCACTGAGACACATACACATGGACCGTACAGGAGCTGACACTGAGACAAACACACACGGACTATACAGGAGCTGACACTGAGATACACACACGGACCATACAGGATCTGACACTGAGACACACACACACGGACCATACAGGATCTGACACTGAGACACACACACGGACCATACAGGAGCTGACAATGAGACACACAAACGGACAGTACAGGAGCTGACACTGAGACACACACACGGAACATACAAGTGCTGACACTGAGATGCACAAATGGACAGTACAGGAGCTGACACTGAGACACACACACAGACTGTACAGGAGCTGACACTGAGACACACACAGAACGTACAGGAGCTGACACTGTGACACACACGGACCGTAGAGGAGCTGACACTGAGACACACACACGGACCGTACAGGAGCTGACACTGAGACACACACACACGGATTGTACAGGAGCTGACACTGAGACACACACACAGACTGTACAGGAGCTGACACTGAGACACACACACTGACCGTACAGCAGCTGACACTGAGACACACACAGAGACCATAAAGGAGCTGACACTGAGACACACACATTGACCGTACACGAGCTGACACTGAGACACACACACACGGACCGTACACGAGCTGACACTGAGTCACACACTCAGAAAGTACAGGAGCTGACACTGAGATGCACACACAGAGAGTACAGGAGCTGACACAGAGACACACACATACGGACCATACAGGAGCTGACAAGGAGACACACAAACAGACAGTACAGGAGCTGACACAGAGACACACACACGGAACGTACAAGTGCTGACACTGAGATGCACAAATGGACCGTACAGGAGCTGACACTGAGACACACAAATGGACAGTACAGGAGCTGACACTGAGACACACACACAGACTGTACAGGAGCTGACACTGAGACACACACACAGAACGTACAGGAGCTGACACTGAGACACACACGGACCGTACAGGAGCTGACACTGAGACACACACACACGGACTGTACAGGAGCTGACACAGAGACACACACACAGACTGTACAGGAGCTGACACTGAGACACACACACTGACCGTACAGCAGCTGACACTGAGACACACACAGAGTCCATAAAGGAGCAGACACTGAGACACACACACAGACCATACAGCAGCAGACACTGAGACGCACACACGGACCGTACAGGAGCTGGCACTGAGACACACACATGGACCATACAGGAGCTGACACTGAGACACACACACACAGACTGTACAGGAGCTGACACTGAGACACACACACAGACTGTAAAGGAGCTGACACTGAGTCACACACACTGACCACACAGGAGCTGACACTGAGACACACACACAGACCATACAGGAGCTGACACTGAGACACACACACGGACCATACAGGAGCTGACACTGAGACGCACACACAGACCGTACAGGAGCTGACAATGAGAAACACACATAGACCGAACAGGAGCTGACACTGAAACACACACCCAGACCGTACAGGAACTGACACTGAGACACACACAAAGACTGTACAGGAGCTGACACTGAGGCACACACACATGGACCGTACACGAGCTGACACTGAGACACACACACACGGACCGTACACGAGCTGAAACTCAGACACACATGGACCGGACACGAGCTGACACTGAGTCACACACTCAGAAAGTACAGGAGCTGACACTGAGATGCACACACAGAGAGTACAGGAACTGACACAGAGACACACACACACGGACCATACAGGAGCTGACAATGAGACACACAAACGGACAGTACAGGAGCTGACACAGAGACACACACACGGAACGTAAAAGTGCTGACACTGAGATGCACAAATGGACCGTACAGGAGCTGACACTGAGACACACAAATGGACAGTACAGGAGCTGACACTGAGACACACACACAGACTGTACAGGAGCTGACACTGAGACACACACACAGAACGTACAGGAGCTGACACTGAGACACACACGGACCGTACAGGAGCTGACACTGAGACACACACACACGGACTGTACAGGAGCTGACACTGAGACACACACACAGACTGTACAGGAGCTGACACTGAGACACACACACTGACCGTACAGCAGCTGACACTGAGACACACACAGAGACCTTAAAGGAGCTGACACTGAGACACACACACGGACCGTACAGGAGCTGACACTGAAACACACACATTGACCGTACAGGAGCTGACACTGAGAAACTCACATAGATCGAACTGGAGCTGACACTGAGACACACACACAGACCGTACAGGAACTGACACTGAGACACACGCAAAGACTGTACAGGAGCTGACACTGCGGCACACACACACATGGACCGTACACGAACTGACACTGAGACACACACACACGGACCGTACAGGAGCTGACACTGAAACACACACACAGACCATACAGGAGCTGACACTGAGACACCCACACGGACCATACAAAGTTAAACTGAGACACACAGAAAGACTGTACAGGAGCTGACACTAAGACACACACAAAGAGACCGTACAGGAGCTGACAATGACACACGCACACGTACCGTACAGGAGCTGACACTGAGACAAACACAAGGACTGTACAAGAGCTGACACTGAGACACACACACGGAGTGTACAGGAGTTGACATTGAGACACACACAAAGACTGTACAGGAGCTGACACTGAGACACACACACTGACCGTACAGGAGCTGACACTGAGACAAACACCAAGGGTCCGTACAGTAGCTGACAATGACACACGCACATGGACCGTACAGGAGCTGACACTGAGACAAACACACGGACTGTACAAGAGCTGACACTGAGACACACACACGGAGTGTACAGGAGTTGACATTGAGACACACACACAGACTGTACAGGAGCTGACACTGAGACACACACACTGACCGTACAGGAGCTGACACTGAGATAGACACACATGGACAGTACAGGAGCTGACACGGAAACAACCACAGACACACACGGACCATAGAGGAGCTGACACTGAGACAGACACACAGACTGTACAGGAGCTGACGCTGAGAAACTCACATAGATCGAAAGGGAGCTGACACTGAGACACACACACAGACCGTACAGGAACTGACACTGAGACACACACATAGATCGAAAGGGAGCTGACACTGAGACACACACACAGACCGTACAGGAACTGACACTGAGACACACACAAAGACTCTACAGGAGCTGACACTGCGGCACACACACACATGGACCGTACACGAACTGACACTGAGACACACACACACGGACCGTACAGGAGCTGACACTGAAACGCACACACAGACTGTACAGGAGCTGACACTGAGACACCCACACGGACCATACAAAGTTAAACTGAGACACACAGAATGACTGTACAGGAGCTGACACTGAGACACACACAAAGAGACCGTACAGGAGCTGACAATGACACACGCACACGTACCGTACAGGAGCTGACACTGAGACACACACACGGACTGTACAAGAGCTGACACTGAGACACACACACGGAGTGTACAGGAGTTGACATTGAGACACACACACAGACTGTACAGGAGCTGACACTGAGACACACACACGGACCATACAGGAGCTGACACTGAAACACACACATTGACCGTACAGGAGCTGACACTGAGAAACTCACATAGATCGAAAGGGAGCTGACACTGAGACACACACACAGACCGTACAGGAACTGACACTGAGACACACGCAAAGACTGTACAGGAGCTGACACTGCGGCACACACACACATGGACTGTACACGAACTGACACTGAGACACACACACACGGACCGTACAGGAGCTGACACTGAAACACACACACAGACCATACAGGAGCTGACACTGAGACACCCACACGGACCATACAAGAGTTAAACTGAGACACACAGAAAGACTGTACAGGAGCTGACACTGAGACACACACAAAGAGACCGTACAGGAGCTGACAATGACACACGCACACGTACCGTACAGGAGCTGACACTGAGACAAACACACGGACTGTACAAGAGCTGACACTGAGACACACACACGGAGTGTACAGGAGTTGACATTGAGACACACACAAAGACTGTACAGGAGCTGACACTGAGACACACACACTGACCGTACAGGAGCTGACACTGAGACAAACACCAAGGGTCCGTACAGTAGCTGACAATGACACACGCACATGGACCGTACAGGAGCTGACACTGAGACAAACACACGGACTGTACAAGAGCTGACACTGAGACACACACACGGAGTGTACAGGAGTTGACATTGAGACACACACACAGACTGTACAGGAGCTGACACTGAGACACACACACTGACCGTACAGGAGCTGACACTGAGATAGACACACATGGACTGTACAGGAGCTGACACGGAAACACCCACAGACACACACGGACCATAGAGGAGCTGACACTGAGACAGACACACAGACTGTACAGGAGCTGACGCTGAGAAACTCACATAGATCGAAAGGGAGCTGACACTGAGACACACACACAGACCGTACAGGAACTGACACTGAGACACACACATAGATCGAAAGGGAGCTGACACTGAGACACACACACAGACCGTACAGGAACTGACACTGAGACACACACATAGATCGAAAGGGAGCTGACACTGAGACACACACACAGACCGTACACGAACTGACACTGAGACACACACACACGGACCGTACAGGAGCTGACACTGAAACACACACACAGACTGTACAGGAGCTGACACTGAGACACGCACACGGACCATACAAAGTTAAACTGAGACACACAGAAAGACTGTACAGGAGCTGACACTGAGACACACACAAAGAGACCGTACAGGAGCTGACAATGACACACGCACACGTACCGTACAGGAGCTGACACTGAGACACACACACGGACTGTACAAGAGCTGACACTGAGACACACACACGGAGTGTACAGGAGTTGACATTGAGACACACACACAGACTGTACAGGAGCTGACACTGAGACACACACACTGACCGTACAGGAGCTGACACTGAGACAAACACCAAGGGTCCGTACAGTAGCTGACAATGACACACGCACATGGACCGTACAGGAGCTGAAACTGAGACACACACACGGACTATACAAGAGCTGACACTGAGACACACACACGGACCGTACAGGAGCTGACACTGAGATGCACACATGGACCATACAGGAGCTGAAACTGAGACACACAAAGGGACAATACAGGAGCTGACACTGAGGCACACACATGGACCATAAAGGAGCTGACACTGAGACGCACACACGGACAGTAGAGGAGCTGACCCTGAGACACACACACACAGATCGAACAGGAGTTGACACTGAGACACACACACACACCGTACAGGAGCTGACACTGAGACACACACGGACTGCACAGGAGCTGACACTGAGACACACACACACAAACCATACAGGAGCTGACACTGAGACTCACATTCATACCCACGGACCATACAGGAGCTTACACTGAGATACAGACACAGACCGTGGAAGAGCTGACACTGAGAAACACACATGGACCATTCAGGTGCTCACACTGAGATGCACACACGGACCATACAGGAGCTGACACTGAGACACACAGACAGACTGTACAGGAGCTGAAACAGAGACACACACACTGACCGTACAGCAGCTGACACTGAGACACACACAGAGACCATAAAGGAGCTGACACTGAGACACACACACGGTCCGTACAGGAGCTGACACTGAAACACACACATTGACCGTACAGGAGCTGACACTGAGAAACTCACATTGATCGAAAGGGAGCTGACACTGAGACACACACACGGTCTGTACAAGAGCTGACACTGAGACACACACACGGAGTGTACAGGAGTTGACATTGAGACACACACACAGACTGAACAGGAGCTGACACTGAGACACACACACTGACCGTACATTAGCTGACACTGAGACACACACACAGACCATACAGGAGCTGACACTGAGACACACACACGGACCGTACAGGAGCTGACACTGAGAAACACACATAGACCAAACAGGAGCTGACACTGAGACACACACACAGACCGTACAGGAACTGATACTGAGACATACACACAGCATGTACAGTAGCTGACACTGAGGCACACACACATGGAACGTACAGGAGCTGACAATCAGACACACACACAAGGACCGTACAGGAGCTGACACTGAAACACACACACTGACTGTACAGGAGTTAACACTGAGACACACATGGACCGTACAGGAGCTGACACTGAGACACACACACAGAACGTACAGGAGCTGACACTTAGACACACACACAAGGACCATTCAGGAGCTGACACTGAACGCAAACACAGACTGTACAGGAGCTGACACTGAAACACACACACATGGACCATACAGGAGCAGACACTGAGACACACACATCGACCGTACAGGAGCTTACACTGAGACACACACATCGAACGTACAGGAGCTGACACTGAGACACTCACACACAGACTGTACAGGAGCTGACTTTGAGACACACACACACAGACCATACAGGAACTGACACTGAGACACACACACATGGACCGTACAGGAGCTGACACTGAGACACACACACAGACTGTACAGGAGCTGACTTTGAGACACACACACACAGACCATACAGGAGCTGACACTGAGACACACACACGGACCGTACAGGTGCTGAAACTGAGACACACACATTGACCGTACAGGAGCTGACACTGAGAAACACACATAGACCGAAAGGGAGCTGACACTGAGACACACACACAGATCGTACAGGAACTGACACTGAGACACACACACAGACTGTACAGGAGCTGACACTGAGGCACACACACATGGACCGTACACGAACTGACACTGAGACACACACACACGGACTGTACAGGAGCTGGCACTGAAACACACACACAGACTGTACAGGAGCTAACACTGAGACACCCACACGGACCGTACAGGAGCTGAAACTGAGACACACAGAAAGACTGTACATGAGCTGACACTGAAACACACACAAAGAGACCGTACAGGATCTGACAATGACACATGCACACGCACCGTACAGGAGCTGACACTGAGACACACACACGGACTGTACAACAGCTGACACTGAGACACACACACGGACTGTACAGGAGTTGACATTGAGACACACACACGGACCGTACAGGAGCTGACACTGAGACAAAAACACGGTCCATACAGGAGCTGTCACTGAGACATATACACAGGGACCGTACAAGAGCTGACACTGAGACACAGACACACGGACCGTACAGGAGCTTACACTGAGATACAGACACGGACCATAGAAGAGCTGACACTGAGACACACACACGGACCATACAGGAGCTGACACTGAGATGCACACACGGACCATACAGGAGCTGAAACTGAGACGCACACACGGACAGTAGAGGAGCTGACCCTGAGACACACACACACAGATCGAACAGGAGTTGACACCGAGATACACACACACACCGTACAGGAGCTGACACTGAGACACACACGGACTGCACAGGAGCTGACACTGAGACACACACACACAAACCATACAGGAGCTGACACTGAGACTCACACTCATACCCACGGACCGTACAGGAGCTTACACTGAGATACAGACACGGACCGTGGAAGAGCTGACACTGAGAAACACACACGGAACATTCAGGTGCTGACACTGAGATGCACACACGGACCATACAGGAGCTGACACTGAGACACACAGACGGACCGTACGGGAGCTGACACTGAGACACACACACAAGGACAGTACACAGGCTGACACTGAAACACACACACAGACTGTACAGGAGCTGAAACAGAGACACACACACAGACTGTACAGGAGCTGACACTGAGACACCCATGGACCGTACAGGAGCTGACACTGAGACACACACACAGAACGCACAGGAGCTGACACTGAGACACAAACACACAGACTGTACAGGAGCTGACACTGGGACACACATTGGGACTGTACAGGAGCTGACACTGAGACACACACGGACCATACAGGAGCTGACACTGAGACACACGCTCGGGCAGTATAGGAGGTGAAACTGAGACACATACACGGATGCACAGGAGCTGACACTGAAAAACAAACACAGACTGTACAGGAGCTGACACTGAGACACACACACACAGACCGTACAGGACTTGACACCGAGACACACACACACACCGTACAGGAGCTGACACTGAGACACACAAACAGACAGTACAGGAGCTGACACTGAGACACACACACAAACTGTATAGGAGCTGACACTGAGACACCCACAGAGAACGTACAGGAGCTGACACTGAGACACTCACGGACTGTACAGGAGCTGAAACTGAGACACACAAACGGACCATACAGGAGCTGTCACTGAGACACATACACATGGACCGTACAGGAGCTGACACTGAGACAAACACAGACGGACCGTACAGGAGCTGACACTGAGATACACACACGGACCATACAGGAGCTGACACTGAGACAACCACACACGGACCATACAGGATCAGACACTGAGACACACACACGGACCATACAAGAGCTGACACTGAGATACACACACGGACCATACAGGAGCTGACACTGAGACAAACACACATGGACCATACAGGAGCTGACACTGAGATACACACACGGACCATACAGGAGCTGACACTGAGACACTCAAACAGACTGTATAGGAGCTGACACTGAGACACACACACAGAACGTAAAGGAGCTGACACTGAGACACACACGGACCGTACAGGAGCTGACACTGAGAAACACACACAGAACGTACAGGAGCTGACGCTTAGACACACACACAAGGACCGTTCAGGAGCTGACACTGAGACACACACGGACTGCACAGGAGCTGACACTGAGACACACACACACGAACCATACAGGAGCTGACACTGAGACACACACTCATACCCACGGACCGTACAGGAGCTGAAACTGAGACACACAGAAAGACTGTACAGGAGCTGACACTGAGACACAGACAAAGATACCATACAGGAGCTGACAATGACACACGCACACGCACCGTACAGGAGCTGACACAGAGACAAACACACGGACTGTTCAAGAGCTGACACTGAGACACACGCACGGACTGTACAGGAGTTGACATTGAGACACACACACGGACCATACAGGAGCTGACACTGAGACACACACACGGACCATACAGGAGCTGACACTGAGACGCATACACACGGACCGCACAGGAGCTGACACTGAGACACACACACACGGACTGTACAGGAGCTTACACTGAGATACAGACAAGGACCATGGAAGAGCTGACACTGAGACACACACACGGACCATTCAGGTGCTGACACTGAGATGCACGCACGGACCATACAGGAGCTGACACTGAGACACACACACAACTACAGTACACGAGCTGAAACTGAAACACACACACAGACTGTACAGGAGCTGACACTGAGACACACATGGACCGTACAGGAGCTGACACTGAGACACACACACAGAACGTACAGGAGCTGACACTTAGACACACACTCAAGGACCATTCAGGAGTTGACACTGAGACACATACACATGGAAGTACAGGAGCTGACACTGAGACAAATACAGACGGACCGTAGAGGAGCTGACACTGAGATACACACACGGACCATACAGGAGCTGACACTGAGACAACCACAAACGGACCATACAGGATCTGACACTGAGACACACACACGGACCATACAGGAGCTGACACTGAGACACACAAACGGACAGTACAGGAGCTGACACTGAGACACACACACAGAACATACAAGTGCTGACACTGAGATGCACACACGGACCGTACAGGAGCTGACACTGAGACAACCACACACGGACCATACAGGATCTGACACAGAGACACACACACGGACCATAGAGGAGCTGACACTGAGACACACAAACAGACAGTACAGGAGCTGACACTGAGACACACACACAGACTGTATAGGAGCTGACACTGAGACACACACACAGAACGTACAGGAGCTGACACTGAGACACACATGGACCGTACAGGAGCTGACACTGAGACACACACACAGAATGTACAGGAGCTGACGCTTAGACACACACACAAGGACCGTTCAGGAGCTGACACTGAGATGCACACACAGAGAGTACAGGAGCTGACACTAAGACACACACACACGCACCATACAGGAGCAGACACTGAGACACACACACAGACCATACAGCAGCAGACACTGAGACGCACACACGGACCGTACAGGAGCTGGCACTGAGACACACACATGGGCCGTAC
Organism: Carcharodon carcharias; assembly: GCF_017639515.1. NCBI lineage: Eukaryota > Metazoa > Chordata > Chondrichthyes > Lamniformes > Lamnidae > Carcharodon > Carcharodon carcharias. The sequence goes on along the minus strand of NC_054478.1, from coordinate 1,527,533 downwards.
AGGAGCTGACACTGAAACACACACATTGACCACACAGGAGCTGACACTGAGAAACTCACATAGATCGAAAGGGAGCTGACACTAAGACACACACACAGACCGTACAGGAACTGACACTGAGACACACACACAGACTGTACAGGAGCTGACACTGCGGCGCACACACACACATGGACCGTACATGAGCTGACACTGAGACACACACACACGGACCGTACAGTAGCTGACACTGAAACACAAACTCAGACTGTACAGGAGCTGACACTGAGACACCCACACGGACCATACAAGAGTTAAACTGAGACACACAGAAAGACTGTACAGGAGCTGACACTGAGACACACACAAAGAGACCGTACAGGAACTGACAATGACACACGCACACGCACCGTACAGGAGCTGACACTGAGACACACACACGGACTGTAAGAGAGCTGACACCGAGACACACACACGGACTGTACAGGAGTTGACGTTGAGACAAACAAACGGACCACACAGGAGCTGTCACTGAGACACATACACACGGACCGTACAGGAGCTGAAACTGAGACACACAAAGGGACAGTACAGGAGCTGACACTGAGATATAGACACGGACCATAGAAGAGCTGACGCTGAGACACACACACGGACCATACAGGAGCTGAAACTGAGACACACAAAGGGACAGTACAGGAGCTGACACTGAAACACACACATGGACCATACAGGAGCTGACTCTGAGGCACACACACATGGACCGTACACGAGCTGACACTGAGACACACACACACAGACCGTACAGGAGCTGACACTGAGACACACACACTGACCATACAGGAGCTGACACTGAGACACACACACAGACAATACAGGAGCTGACACTGAGATACACACACAGACCGTACAGGAGCTGACACTGAGACACACACACAGACTTTACAGGAGCTGACACTGAGACAAATACACAGACTGTACAGGAGCTGACACTGAGACACACACACACAGACTGTACAGGAGCTGACACTGAGACACACACACACGGGTCGCAAAGGAACTGATACTGAGATACACACACGGACCGTACAGGAGCTGACACTGAGACACACACACAGACAGTACAGGAGCTGACACTGAGACACACACACACGGACCACACAGGAGCTGACACTGAGACACACACACACGGACTGTACAGGAACTGAAACTGAGACACAAACAGAAACCGTACAGAAGCTGACCATGAGACACACACACATGGACCATTCAGGAGCAGACACTGAGACACACATGCACAGACCGTACAGGAGTTGACACTGAGACACACACACAGACCATACAGGAGCTGACACTGAGACAAACACACGGACCGTACAGGAGCTGACACTGAGACGCACACACAGACCGTACAGGAGCTGACACTGAGAAACACACATAGACCGAACAGGAGCTGACACTGAAACACACACACAGACTGTACAGGAACTGACACTGAGACACACACACAGACTGTACAGGAGCTGACACTGAGGCACACACACATGGACCTTACACGAGCTGACACTGAGACACACACACACGGACCGTACAGGAGCTGACACTCAGACACCTATGGACCGTACAGGAGCTGACACTGAGTCACACACACAGAAAGTACAGGAGCTGACAATGGGACGCACACACAGAGAGTACAGGAGCTGACACTGAGACACACACATTGACCGTACAGGAGCTGACACTGAGAAACACACATAGACCGATCACGAACTGACACTGAGGCACACACACATGGACCGTACACGAGCTGACACTGAGACACACACACACGGACCGTACAGGAGCTGGCACTGAAACACACACACAGACTGCACAGGAGCTGACACTGAGACACCCACATGGACCGTACAGGAGCTGAAACTGAGACACACAGAATGACTGTACAGGAGCTGACACTGAGACACACACAAAGAGACCGTACAGGAACTGACAATGACACACGCACACGCACCGTACAGGAGCTGACACTGAGACACACACACGGACTGTAAAAGAGCTGACACCGAGACACACACACGGACTGTACAGGAGTTGACGTTGAGACAAACAAACGGACCACACAGGAGCTGTCACTGAGACACATACACACGGACCGTACAGGAGCTGACACTGAGACACACAAAGGGACAGTACAGGAGCTGACACTGAGATACAGACACGGACCATGGAAGAGCTGACACTGAGACACACACACGGACCATACAGGAGCTGAAACTGAGACACACAAAGGGACAGTACACGAGCTGACACTGAAACACACACATGGACCATACAGGAGCTGACACTGAGACACACATGCACAGACCGTACAGGAGCTGACACTGAGACACACACACAGACCATACAGGAGCTGACACTGAGACAAACACACGGACCGTACAGGAGCTGACACTGAGACGCACACACAGACCGTACAGGAGCTGACACTGAGAAACACACATAGACCGAACAGGAGCTGACACTGAAACACACACCCAGACTGTACAGGAACTGACACTGAGACACACACACAGACTGTACAGGAGCTGACACTGAGGCACACACACACGGACCCTACAGGAGCTGACACTCAGACACCTATGGACCGCACAGGAGCTGACACTGAGTCACACACACAGAAAGTACAGGAGCTGACACTGGGACGCACACACAGAGAGTACAGGAGCTGACACTGAGACACACACATTGACCGTACAGGAGCTGACACTGAGAAACACACATAGACCGATCCCGAGCTGACACTGAGACACACACACAGACCGTAAAGGAACTGACACTGAGACACACACACAGACTGTACAGGAGCTGACACTGAGGCACACACACATGGACCGTACACGAGCTGACACTGAGACACACACACACGGACCGTACAGGAGCTGACACTGAAACACACACACAGACTGTACAGGAGCTGACACTGAGACACCCACATGGACCGTACAGGAGCTGAAACTGAGACACACAGAATGACTGTACAGGAGCTGACACTGAGGCACACACAAAGAGACCGTACAGGAACTGACAATGACACACGCACACGCACCGTACAGGAGCTGACACTGAGACACACACACGGACTGTAAAAGAGCTGACACCGAGACACACACACGGACTGTACAGGAGTTGACGTTGAGACAAACAAACGGACCACACAGGAGCTGTCACTGAGACACATACACACGTACCGTACAGGAGCTGAAACTGAGACACACAAAGGGACAGTACAGGAGCTGACACTGAGATACAGACACGGACCATGGAAGAGCTGACACTGAGGCACACACACGGACCATACAGGAGCTGAAACTGAGACGCACACACAGACCGTACAGGAGCTGACGCTGAGAAACACACATAGATCGATCACGAGCTGACTCTGAGACACACACACAGACCGTACAGGAACTGACACTGAGACACACACACAGACTGTACAGGAGCTGACACTGAGGCACACACACATGGACCGTACACGAGCTGACACTGAGACACACACACACGGACCGTACAGGAGCTGGCACTGAAACACACACACAGACTGTACAGGAGCTGACACTGAGACACCCACATGGACCGTACAGGAGCTGAAACTGAGACACACAGAATGACTGTACAGGAGCTGACACTGAGACACACACAAAGAGACCGTACAGGAACTGACAATGACACACGCACACGCACCGTACAGGAGCTGACACTGAGACACACACACGGACTGTAAAAGAGCTGACACCGAGACACACACACGGACTGTACAGGAGTTGACGTTGAGACAAACAAACGGACCACACAGGAGCTGTCACTGAGACACATACACACGGACCGTACAGGAGCTGACACTGAGACACACAAAGGGACAGTACAGGAGCTGACACTGAGATACAGACACGGACCATGGAAGAGCTGACACTGAGACACACACACGGACCATACAGGAGCTGAAACTGAGACACACAAAGGGACAGTACACGAGCTGACACTGAAACACACACATGGACCATACAGGAGCTGACACTGAGACACACATGCACAGACCGTACAGGAGCTGACACTGAGACACACACACAGACCATACAGGAGCTGACACTGAGACAAACACACGGACCGTACAGGAGCTGACACTGAGACGCACACACAGACCGTACAGGAGCTGACACTGAGAAACACACATAGACCGAACAGGAGCTGACACTGAAACACACACCCAGACTGTACAGGAACTGACACTGAGACACACACACAGACTGTACAGGAGCTGACACTGAGGCACACACACATGGACCGTACACGAGCTGACACTGAGACACACACACACGGACCGTACAGGAGCTGACACTCAGACACCTATGGACCATACAGGAGCTGACACTGAGTCACACACACAGAAAGTACAGGAGCTGACACTGGGACGCACACACAGAGAGTACAGGAGCTGACACTGAGACACACACATTGACCGTACACGAGCTGACACTGAGACACACACACACGGACCGTACAGGAGCTGGCACTGAAACACACACACAGACTGCACAGGAGCTGACACTGAGACACCCACATGGACCGTACAGGAGCTGAAACTGAGACACACAGAATGACTGTACAGGAGCTGACACTGAGACACACACAAAGAGACCGTACAGGAACTGACAATGACACACGCACACGCACCGTACAGGAGCTGACACTGAGACACACACACGGACTGTAAAAGAGCTGACACCGAGACACACACACGGACTGTACAGGAGTTGACGTTGAGACAAACAAACGGACCACACAGGAGCTGTCACTGAGACACATACACACGGACCGTACAGGAGCTGACACTGAGACACACAAAGGGACAGTAAGGGAGCTGACACTGAGATACAGACACGGACCATGGAAGAGCTGACACTGAGACACACACACGGACCATACAGGAGCTGAAACTGAGACACACAAAGGGACAGTACACGAGCTGACACTGAAACACACACATGGACCATACAGGAGCTGACACTGAGACACACATGCACAGACCGTACAGGAGCTGACACTGAGACACACACACAGACCATACAGGAGCTGACACTGAGACAAACACACGGACCGTACAGGAGCTGACACTGAGACGCACACACAGACCGTACAGGAGCTGACACTGAGAAACACACATAGACCGAACAGGAGCTGACACTGAAACACACACCCAGACTGTACAGGAACTGACACTGAGACACACACACAGACTGTACAGGAGCTGACACTGAGGCACACACACACGGACCCTACAGGAGCTGACACTCAGACACCTATGGACCGTACAGGAGCTGACACTGAGTCACACACACAGAAAGTACAGGAGCTGACACTGGGACGCACACACAGAGAGTACAGGAGCTGACACTGAGACACACACATTGACCGTACAGGAGCTGACACTGAGAAACACACATAGACCGATCCCGAGCTGACACTGAGACACACACACAGACCGTACAGGAACTGACACTGAGACACACACACAGACTGTACAGGAGCTGACACTGAGGCACACACACATGGACCGTACAGGAGCTGAAACTGAGACACACAAAGGGACAGTACAGGAGCTGACACTGAAACACACACATGGACCATACAGGAGCTGACACTGAGACACACATGCACAGACCGTACAGGAGCTGACACTGAGACACACACACAGACCATACAGGAGCTGACACTGAGACAAACACACGGACCGTACAGGAGCTGACACTGAGACGCACACACAGACCGTACAGGAGCTGACACTGAGAAACACACAAAGACCGAACAGGAGCTGACACTGAAACACACACCCAGACTGTACAGGAACTGACACTGAGACACACACACAGACTGTACAGGAGCTGACACTGAGGCACACACACATGGACCGTACACGAGCTGACACTGAGACACACACACACGGACCGTACAGGAGCTGACACTCAGACACCTATGGACCATACAGGAGCTGACACTGAGTCACACACACAGAAAGTACAGGAGCTGACACTGGGACGCACACACAGAGAGTACAGGAGCTGACACTGAGACACACACACACGGACCGTACAGGAGCTGGCATTGAAACACACACACAGACTGCACAGGAGCTGACACTGAGACGCCCACACGGACCATACAGGAGCTGAAACTGAGACGCACACACAGACCGTACAGGAGCTGACGCTGAGAAACACACATAGATCGATCACGAGCTGACTCTGAGACACACACACAGACCGTACAGGAACTGACACTGAGACACACACACAGACTGTACAGGAGCTGACACTGAGGCACACACACATGGACCGTACACGAGCTGACACTGAGACACACACACACGGACCGTACAGGAGCTGACACTGAAACACACACACAGACTGTACAGGAGCTGACACTGAGACACCCACATGGACCGTACAGGAGCTGAAACTGAGACACACAGAATGACTGTACAGGAGCTGACACTGAGGCACACACAAAGAGACCGTACAGGAACTGACAATGACACACGCACACGCACCGTACAGGAGCTGACACTGAGACACACACACGGACTGTAAAAGAGCTGACACCGAGACACACACACGGACTGTACAGGAGTTGACGTTGAGACAAACAAACGGACCACACAGGAGCTGTCACTGAGACACATACACACGTACCGTACAGGAGCTGAAACTGAGACACACAAAGGGACAGTACAGGAGCTGACACTGAGATACAGACACGGACCATGGAACAGCTGACACTGAGGCACACACACGGACCATACAGGAGCTGAAACTGAGACGCACACACAGACCGTACAGGAGCTGACGCTGAGAAACACACATAGATCGATCACGAGCTGACTCTGAGACACACACACAGACCGTACAGGAACTGACACTGAGACACACACACAGACTGTACAGGAGCTGACACTGAGGCACACACACATGGACCGTACACGAGCTGACACTGAGACACACACACACGGACCGTACAGGAGCTGGCACTGAAACACACACACAGACTGTACAGGAGCTGACACTGAGACACCCACATGGACCGTACAGGAGCTGAAACTGAGACACACAGAATGACTGTACAGGAGCTGACACTGAGACACACACACAGACCGTACAGGAACTGACACTGAGACACACACACAGACTGTACAGGAGCTGACACTGAGGCACTCACACATGGACCGTACAGGAGCTGAAACTGAGACACACAAAGGGACAGTACAGGAGCTGACACTGAAACACACACATGGACCATACAGGAGCTGACACTGAGACACACATGCACAGACCGTACAGGAGCTGACACTGAGACACACACACAGACCATACAGGAGCTGACACTGAGACAAACACACGGACCGTACAGGAGCTGACACTGAGACGCACACACAGACCGTACAGGAGCTGACACTGAGAAACACACATAGACCGAACAGGAGCTGACACTGAAACACACACCCAGACTGTACAGGAACTGACACTGAGACACACACACAGACTGTACAGGAGCTGACACTGAGGCACACACACATGGACCGTACACGAGCTGACACTGAGACACACACACACGGACCGTACAGGAGCTGACACTCAGACACCTATGGACCATACAGGAGCTGACACTGAGTCACACACACAGAAAGTACAGGAGCTGACACTGGGACGCACACACAGAGAGTACAGGAGCTGACACTGAGACACACACATTGACCGTACACGAGCTGACACTGAGACACACACACATGGACCGTACAGGAGCTGGCACTGAAACACACACACAGACTGCACAGGAGCTGACACTGAGACACCCACACGGACCATACAGGAGCTGAAACTGAGACGCACACACAGAACGTACAGGAGCTGAAGCTGAGAAACACACATAGATCGATCACGAGCTGACTCTGAGACACACACACAGACCGTACAGGAACTGACACTGAGACACACACACAGACTGTACAGGAGCTGACACTGAGGCACACACACACGGACCGTACACGGGCTGACACTGAGACACACACACACGGACCGTACAGGAGCTGACACTGAAACACACACACAGACTGTACAGGAGCTGACACTGAGACACCCACATGGACCGTACAGGAGCTGAAACTGAGACACACACACAGAAAGTACAGGAGCTGACACTGGGACGCACAAACAGAGAGTACAGGAGCTGACACTGAGACACACACATTGACCGTACAGGAGCTGACACTGAGAAACACACATAGACCGATCCCGAGCTGACACTGAGACACACACACGGACCGTACAGGAACTGACACTGAGACACACACACAGACTGTACAGGAGCTGACACTGAGGCACACACACATGGACCGTACACGAGCTGACACTGAGACACACACACACGGACCGTACAGGAGCTGACACTGAAACACACACACAGACTGTACAGGAGCTGACACTGAGACACCCACATGGACCGTACAGGAGCTGAAACTGAGACACACAGAATGACTGTACAGGAGCTGACACTGAGACACACACAAAGAGACCGTACAGGAACTGACAATGACACACGCACACGCACCGTACAGGAGCTGACACTGAGACACACACATGGACTGTAAAAGAGCTGACACCGAGACACACACACGGACTGTACAGGAGTTGACGTTGAGACAAACAAACGGACCACACAGGAGCTGTCACTGAGACACATACACACGGACCGTACAGGAGCTGACACTGAGACACACAAAGGGACAGTACAGGAGCTGACACTGAGATACAGACACGGACCATGTAAGAGCTGACACTGAGACACACACACGGACCGTACAGGAGCTGAAACTGAGACACACAAAGGGACAGTACAGGAGCTGACACTGAAACACACACATGGACCATACAGGAGCTGACACTGAGACACACATGCACAGACCGTACAGGAGCTGACACTGAGACACACACACAGACCATACAGGAGCTGACACTGAGACAAACACACGGACCGTACAGGAGCTGACACTGAGACGCACACACAGACCGTACAGGAGCTGACACTGAGAAACACACATAGACCGAACAGGAGCTGACACTGAAACACACACCCAGACTGTACAGGAACTGACACTGAGACACACACACAGACTGTACAGGAGCTGACACTGAGGCACACACACATGGACCGTACACGAGCTGACACTGAGACACACACACACGGACCGTACAGGAGCTGACACTCAGACACCTATGGACCATACAGGAGCTGACACTGAGTCACACACACAGAAAGTACAGGAGCTGACACTGGGACGCACACACAGAGAGTACAGGAGCTGACACTGAGACACACACATTGACCGTACACGAGCTGACACTGAGACACACACACACGGACCGTACAGGAGCTGGCACTGAAACACACACACAGACTGCACAGGAGCTGACACTGAGACACCCACATGGACCGTACAGGAGCTGAAACTGAGACACACAGAATGACTGTACAGGAGCTGACACTGAGACACACACAAAGAGACCGTACAGGAACTGACAATGACACACGCACACGCACCGTACAGGAGCTGACACTGAGACACACACACGGACTGTAAAAGAGCTGCCACCGAGACACACACACGGACTGTACAGGAGTTGACGTTGAGACAAACAAACGGACCACACAGGAGCTGTCACTGAGACACATACACACGGACCGTACAGGAGCTGACACTGAGACACACAAAGGGACAGTAAGGGAGCTGACACTGAGATACAGACACGGACCATGGAAGAGCTGACACTGAGACACACACACGGACCATACAGGAGTTGAAACTGAGACACACAAAGGGACAGTACACGAGCTGACACTGAAACACACACATGGACCATACAGGAGCTGACACTGAGACACACATGCACAGACCGTACAGGAGCTGACACTGAGACACACACACAGACCATACAGGAGCTGACACTGAGACAAACACACGGACCGTACAGGAGCTGACACTGAGACGCACACACAGACCGTACAGGAGCTGACACTGAGAAACACACATAGACCGAACAGGAGCTGACACTGAAACACACACCCAGACTGTACAGGAACTGACACTGAGACACACACACAGACTGTACAGGAGCTGACACTGAGGCACACACAAATGGACCGTACACGAGCTGACACTGAGACACACACACACGGACCGTACAGGAGCTGACACTCAGACACCTATGGACCATACAGGAGCTGACACTGAGTCACACACACAGAAAGTACAGGAGCTGACACTGGGACGCACACACAGAGAGTACAGGAGCTGACACTGAGACACACACATTGACCGTACACGAGCTGACACTGAGACACACACACACGGACCGTACAGGAGCTGGCACTGAAACACACACACAGACTGCACAGGAGCTGACACTGAGACACCCACATGGACCGTACAGGAGCTGAAACTGAGACACACAGAATGACTGTACAGGAGCTGACACTGAGACACACACAAAGAGACCGTACAGGAACTGACAATGACACACGCACACGCACCGTACAGGAGCTGACACTGAGACACACACACGGACTGTAAAAGAGCTGACACCGAGACACACACACGGACTGTAAATGAGTTGACGTTGAGACAAACAAACGGACCACACAGGAGCTGTCACTGAGACACATACACACGGACCGTACAGGAGCTGACACTGAGACACACAAAGGGACAGTAAGGGAGCTGACACTGAGATACAGACACGGACCATGGAAGAGCTGACACTGAGACACACACACGGACCATACAGGAGCTGAAACTGAGACACACAAAGGGACAGTACACGAGCTGACACTGAAACACACACATGGACCATACAGGAGCTGACACTGAGACACACATGCACAGACCGTACAGGAGCTGACACTGAGACACACACACAGACCATACAGGAGCTGACACTGAGACAAACACACGGACCGTACAGGAGCTGACACTGAGACGCACACACAGACCGTACAGGACCTGACACTGAGAAACACACATAGACCGAACAGGAGCTGACACTGAAACACACACCCAGACTGTACAGGAACTGACACTGAGACACACACACAGACTGTACAGGAGCTGACACTGAGGCACACACACACGGACCCTACAGGAGCTGACACTCAGACACCTATGGACCGTACAGGAGCTGACACTGAGTCACACACACAGAAAGTACAGGAGCTGACACTGGGACGCACACACAGAGAGTACAGGAGCTGACACTGAGACACACACATTGACCGTACAGGAGCTGACACTGAGAAACACACATAGACCGATCCCGAGCTGACACTGAGACACACACACAGACCGTACAGGAACTGACACTGAGACACACACACAGACTGTACAGAAGCTGACACTGAGGCACACACACATGGACCGTACACGAGCTGACACTGAGACACACACACACGGACCGTACAGGAGCTGACACTGAAACACACACACAGACTGTACAGGAGCTGACACTGAGACACCCACATGGACCGTACAGGAGCTGAAACTGAGACACACAGAATGACTGTACAGGAGCTGACACTGAGACACACACAAAGAGACCGTACAGGAACTGACAATGACACACGCACACGCACCGTACAGGAGCTGACACTGAGACACACACACGGACTGTAAAAGAGCTGACACCGAGACACACACACGGACTGTACAGGAGTTGACGTTGAGACAAACAAACGGACCACACAGGAGCTGTCACTGAGACACACACACACGGACCGTACAGGAGCTGACACTGAGACACACAAAGGGACAGTACAGGAGCTGACACTGAGATACAGACACGGACCATGGAAGAGCTGACACTGAGACACACACACGGACCATACAGGAGCTGAAACTGAGACACACAAAGGGACAGTACACGAGCTGACACTGAAACACACACATGGACCATACAGGAGCTGACACTGAGACACACATGCACAGACCGTACAGGAGCTGACACTGAGACACACACACAGACCATACAGGAGCTGACACTGAGACAAACACACGGACCGTACAGGAGCTGACACTGAGACGCACACACAGACCGTACAGGAGCTGACACTGAGAAACACACATAGACCGAACAGGAGCTGACACTGAAACACACACCCAGACTGTACAGGAACTGACACTGAGACACACACACAGACTGTACAGGAGCTGACACTGAGGCACACACACATGGACCGTACACGAGCTGACACTGAGACACACACACACGGACCGTACAGGAGCTGACACTCAGACACCTATGGACCATACAGGAGCTGACACTGAGTCACACACACAGAAAGTACAGGAGCTGACACTGGGACGCACACACAGAGAGTACAGGAGCTGACACTGAGACACACACATTGACCGTACACGAGCTGACACTGAGACACACACACACGGACCGTACAGGAGCTGGCACTGAAACACACACACAGACTGCACAGGAGCTGACACTGAGACACCCACATGGACCGTACAGGAGCTGAAACTGAGACACACAGAATGACTGTACAGGAGCTGACACTGAGACACACACAAAGAGACCGTACAGGAACTGACAATGACACACGCACACGCACCGTACAGGAGCTGACACTGAGACACACACACGGACTGTAAAAGAGCTGACACCGAGACACACACACGGACTGTACAGGAGTTGACGTTGAGACAAACAAACGGACCACACAGGAGCTGTCACTGAGACACATACACACGGACCGTACAGGAGCTGACACTGAGACACACAAAGGGACAGTAAGGGAGCTGACACTGAGATACAGACACGGACCATGGAAGAGCTGACACTGAGACACACACACGGACCATACAGGAGCTGAAACTGAGACACACAAAGGGACAGTACACGAGCTGACACTGAAACACACACATGGACCATACAGGAGCTGACACTGAGACACACATGCACAGACCGTACAGGAGCTGACACTGAGACACACACACAGACCATACAGGAGCTGACACTGAGACAAACACACGGACCGTACAGGAGCTGACACTGAGACGCACACACAGACCGTACAGGAGCTGACACTGAGAAACACACATAGACCGAACAGGAGCTGACACTGAAACACACACCCAGACTGTACAGGAACTGACACTGAGACACACACACAGACTGTACAGGAGCTGACACTGAGGCACACACACACGGACCCTACAGGAGCTGACACTCAGACACCTATGGACCGTACAGGAGCTGACACTGAGTCACACACACAGAAAGTACAGGAGCTGACACTGGGACGCACACACAGAGAGTACAGGAGCTGACACTGAGACACACACATTGACCGTACAGGAGCTGACACTGAGAAACACACATAGACCGATCCCGAGCTGACACTGAGACACACACACAGACCGTACAGGAACTGACACTGAGACACACACACAGACTGTACAGGAGCTGACACTGAGGCACACACACATGGACCGTACAGGAGCTGAAACTGAGACACACAAAGGGACAGTACACGAGCTGACACTGAAACACACACATGGACCATACAGGAGCTGACACTGAGACACACATGCACAGACCGTACAGGAGCTGACACTGAGACACACACACAGACCATACAGGAGCTGACACTGAGACAAACACACGGACCGTACAGGAGCTGACACTGAGACGCACACACAGACCGTACAGGAGCTGACACTGAGAAACACACATAGACCGAACAGGAGCTGACACTGAAACACACACCCAGACTGTACAGGAACTGACACTGAGACACACACACAGACTGTACAGGAGCTGACACTGAGGCACACACACATGGACCGTACACGAGCTGACACTGAGACACACACACACGGACCGTACAGGAGCTGACACTCAGACACCTATGGACCATACAGGAGCTGACACTGAGTCACACACACAGAAAGTACAGGAGCTGACACTGGGACGCACACACAGAGAGTACAGGAGCTGACACTGAGACACACACACACGGACCGTACAGGAGCTGGCACTGAAACACACACACAGACTGCACAGGAGCTGACACTGAGACGCCCACACGGACCATACAGGAGCTGAAACTGAGACGCACACACAGACCGTACAGGAGCTGACGCTGAGAAACACACATAGATCGATCACGAGCTGACTCTGAGACACACACACAGACCGTACAGGAACTGACACTGAGACACACACACAGACTGTACAGGAGCTGACACTGAGGCACACACACATGGACCGTACACGAGCTGACACTGAGACACACACACACGGACCGTACAGGAGCTGACACTGAAACACACACACAGACTGTACAGGAGCTGACACTGAGACACCCACATGGACCGTACAGGAGCTGAAACTGAGACACACAGAATGACTGTACAGGAGCTGACACTGAGGCACACACAAAGAGACCGTACAGGAACTGACAATGACACACGCACACGCACCGTACAGGAGCTGACACTGAGACACACACACGGACTGTAAAAGAGCTGACACCGAGACACACACACGGACTGTACAGGAGTTGACGTTGAGACAAACAAACGGACCACACAGGAGCTGTCACTGAGACACATACACACGTACCGTACAGGAGCTGAAACTGAGACACACAAAGGGACAGTACAGGAGCTGACACTGAGATACAGACACGGACCATGGAACAGCTGACACTGAGGCACACACACGGACCATACAGGAGCTGAAACTGAGACGCACACACAGACCGTACAGGAGCTGACGCTGAGAAACACACATAGATCGATCACGAGCTGACTCTGAGACACACACACAGACCGTACAGGAACTGACACTGAGACACACACACAGACTGTACAGGAGCTGACACTGAGGCACACACACATGGACCGTACACGAGCTGACACTGAGACACACACACACGGACCGTACAGGAGCTGGCACTGAAACACACACACAGACTGTACAGGAGCTGACACTGAGACACCCACATGGACCGTACAGGAGCTGAAACTGAGACACACAGAATGACTGTACAGGAGCTGACACTGAGACACACACACAGACCGTACAGGAACTGACACTGAGACACACACACAGACTGTACAGGAGCTGACACTGAGGCACACACACATGGACCGTACAGGAGCTGAAACTGAGACACACAAAGGGACAGTACAGGAGCTGACACTGAAACACACACATGGACCATACAGGAGCTGACACTGAGACACACATGCACAGACCGTACAGGAGCTGACACTGAGACACACACACAGACCATACAGGAGCTGACACTGAGACAAACACACGGACCGTACAGGAGCTGACACTGAGACGCACACACAGACCGTACAGGAGCTGACACTGAGAAACACACATAGACCGAACAGGAGCTGACACTGAAACACACACCCAGACTGTACAGGAACTGACACTGAGACACACACACAGACTGTACAGGAGCTGACACTGAGGCACACACACATGGACCGTACACGAGCTGACACTGAGACACACACACACGGACCGTACAGGAGCTGACACTCAGACACCTATGGACCATACAGGAGCTGACACTGAGTCACACACACAGAAAGTACAGGAGCTGACACTGGGACGCACACACAGAGAGTACAGGAGCTGACACTGAGACACACACATTGACCGTACACGAGCTGACACTGAGACACACACACATGGACCGTACAGGAGCTGGCACTGAAACACACACACAGACTGCACAGGAGCTGACACTGAGACACCCACACGGACCATACAGGAGCTGAAACTGAGACGCACACACAGAACGTACAGGAGCTGAAGCTGAGAAACACACATAGATCGATCACGAGCTGACTCTGAGACACACACACAGACCGTACAGGAACTGACACTGAGACACACACACAGACTGTACAGGAGCTGACACTGAGGCACACACACACGGACCGTACACGGGCTGACACTGAGACACACACACACGGACCGTACAGGAGCTGACACTGAAACACACACACAGACTGTACAGGAGCTGACACTGAGACACCCACATGGACCGTACAGGAGCTGAAACTGAGACACACACACAGAAAGTACAGGAGCTGACACTGGGACGCACAAACAGAGAGTACAGGAGCTGACACTGAGACACACACATTGACCGTACAGGAGCTGACACTGAGAAACACACATAGACCGATCCCGAGCTGACACTGAGACACACACACGGACCGTACAGGAACTGACACTGAGACACACACACAGACTGTACAGGAGCTGACACTGAGGCACACACACATGGACCGTACACGAGCTGACACTGAGACACACACACACGGACCGTACAGGAGCTGACACTGAAACACACACACAGACTGTACAGGAGCTGACACTGAGACACCCACATGGACCGTACAGGAGCTGAAACTGAGACACACAGAATGACTGTACAGGAGCTGACACTGAGACACACACAAAGAGACCGTACAGGAACTGACAATGACACACGCACACGCACCGTACAGGAGCTGACACTGAGACACACACATGGACTGTAAAAGAGCTGACACCGAGACACACACACGGACTGTACAGGAGTTGACGTTGAGACAAACAAACGGACCACACAGGAGCTGTCACTGAGACACATACACACGGACCGTACAGGAGCTGACACTGAGACACACAAAGGGACAGTACAGGAGCTGACACTGAGATACAGACACGGACCATGGAAGAGCTGACACTGAGGCACACACACGGACCGTACAGGAGCTGAAACTGAGACACACAAAGGGACAGTACAGGAGCTGACACTGAAACACACACATGGACCATACAGGAGCTGACACTGAGACACACATGCACAGACCGTACAGGAGCTGACACTGAGACACACACACAGACCATACAGGAGCTGACACTGAGACAAACACACGGACCGTACAGGAGCTGACACTGAGACGCACACACAGACCGTACAGGAGCTGACACTGAGAAACACACATAGACCGAACAGGAGCTGACACTGAAACACACACCCAGACTGTACAGGAACTGACACTGAGACACACACACAGACTGTACAGGAGCTGTCACTGAGGCACACACACATGGACCGTACACGAGCTGACACTGAGACACACACACACGGACCGTACAGGAGCTGACACTCAGACACCTATGGACCATACAGGAGCTGACACTGAGTCACACACACAGAAAGTACAGGAGCTGACACTGGGACGCACACACAGAGAGTACAGGAGCTGACACTGAGACACACACATTGACCGTACACGAGCTGACACTGAGACACACACACACGGACCGTACAGGAGCTGGCACTGAAACACACACACAGACTGCACAGGAGCTGACACTGAGACACCCACAAGGACCGTACAGGAGCTGAAACTGAGACACACAGAATGACTGTACAGGAGCTGACACTGAGACACACACAAAGAGACCGTACAGGAACTGACAATGACACACGCACACGCACCGTACAGGAGCTGACACTGAGACACACACACGGACTGTAAAAGAGCTGACACCGAGACACACACACGGACTGTACAGGAGTTGACGTTGAGACAAACAAACGGACCACACAGGAGCTGTCACTGAGACACATACACACGGACCGTACAGGAGCTGACACTGAGACACACAAAGGGACAGTAAGGGAGCTGACACTGAGATACAGACACGGACCATGGAAGAGCTGACACTGAGACACACACACGGAACATACAGGAGCTGAAACTGAGACACACAAAGGGACAGTACACGAGCTGACACTGAAACACACACATGGACCATACAGGAGCTGACACTGAGACACACATGCACAGACCGTACAGGAGCTGACACTGAGACACACACACAGACCATACAGGAGCTGACACTGAGACAAACACACGGACCGTACAGGAGCTGACACTGAGACGCAAACACAGACCGTACAGGAGCTGACACTGAGAAACACACATAGACCGAACAGGAGCTGACACTGAAACACACACCCAGACTGTACAGGAACTGACACTGAGACACACACACAGACTGTACAGGAGCTGACACTGAGGCACACACAAATGGACCGTACACGAGCTGACACTGAGACACACACACACGGACCGTACAGGAGCTGACACTCAGACACCTATGGACCATACAGGAGCTGACACTGAGTCACACACACAGAAAGTACAGGAGCTGACACTGGGACGCACACACAGAGAGTACAGGAGCTGACACTGAGACACACACATTGACCGTACACGAGCTGACACTGAGACACACACACACGGACCGTACAGGAGCTGGCACTGAAACACACACACAGACTGCACAGGAGCTGACACTGAGACACCCACATGGACCGTACAGGAGCTGAAACTGAGACACACAGAATGACTGTACAGGAGCTGACACTGAGACACACACAAAGAGACCGTACAGGAACTGACAATGACACACGCACACGCACCGTACAGGAGCTGACACTGAGACACACACACGGACTGTAAAAGAGCTGACACCGAGACACACACACGGACTGTACAGGAGTTGACGTTGAGACAAACAAACGGACCACACAGGAGCTGTCACTGAGACACATACACACGGACCGTACAGGAGCTGACACTGAGACACACAAAGGGACAGTAAGGGAGCTGACACTGAGATACAGACACGGACCATGGAAGAGCTGACACTGAGACACACACACGGACCATACAGGAGCTGAAACTGAGACACACAAAGGGACAGTACACGAGCTGACACTGAAACACACACATGGACCATACAGGAGCTGACACTGAGACACACATGCACAGACCGTACAGGAGCTGACACTGAGACACACACACAGACCATACAGGAGCTGACACTGAGACAAACACACGGACCGTACAGGAGCTGACACTGAGACGCACACACAGACCGTACAGGACCTGACACTGAGAAACACACATAGACCGAACAGGAGCTGACACTGAAACACACACCCAGACTGTACAGGAACTGACACTGAGACACACACACAGACTGTACAGGAGCTGACACTGAGGCACACACACACGGACCCTACAGGAGCTGACACTCAGACACCTATGGACCGTACAGGAGCTGACACTGAGTCACACACACAGAAAGTACAGGAGCTGACACTGGGACGCACACACAGAGAGTACAGGAGCTGACACTGAGACACACACATTGACCGTACAGGAGCTGACACTGAGAAACACACATAGATCGATCACGAGCTGACTCTGAGACACACACACAGACCGTACAGGAACTGACACTGAGACACACACACAGACTGTACAGGAGCTGACACTGAGGCACACACACATGGACCATACACGAGCTAACACTGAGACACACACACACGGACCGTACAGGAGCTGGCACTGAAACACACACACAGACTGTACAGGAGCTGACACTGAGACACCCACATGGACCGTACAGGAGCTGAAACTGAGACACACAGAATGACTGTACAGGAGCTGACACTGAGACACACACAAAGAGACCGTACAGGAACTGACAATGACACACGCACACGCACCGTACAGGAGCTGACACTGAGACACACACACGGACTGTAAAAGAGCTGACACCGAGACACACACACGGACTGTACAGGAGTTGACGTTGAGACAAACAAACGGACCACACAGGAGCTGTCACTGAGACACATACACACGGACCGTACAGGAGCTGACACTGAGACACACAAAGGGACAGTACAGGAGCTGACACTGAGATACAGACACGGACCATGGAAGAGCTGACACTGAGACACACACACGGACCGTACAGGAGCTGAAACTGAGACACACAAAGGGACAGTACAGGAGCTGACACTGAAACACACACATGGACCATACAGGAGCTGACACTGAAACACACATGCACAGACCGTACAGGAGCTGACACTGAGACACACACACAGACCATACAGGAGCTGACACTGAGACAAACACACGGACCGTACAGGAGCTGACACTGAGACGCACACACAGACCGTACAGGAGCTGACACTGAGAAACACACATAGACCGAACAGGAGCTGACACTGAAACACACACCCAGACTGTACAGGAACTGACACTGAGACACACACACAGACTGTACAGGAGCTGACACTGAGGCACACACACATGGACCGTACACGAGCTGACACTGAGACACACACACACGGACCGTACAGGAGCTGACACTCAGACACCTATGGACCGTACAGGAGCTGACACTGAGTCACACACACAGAAAGTACAGGAGCTGACACTGGGACGCACACACAGAGAGTACAGGAGCTGACACTGAGACACACACATTGACCGTACAGGAGCTGACACTGAGAAACACACATAGATCGATCACGAGCTGACACTGAGACACACACACAGACCGTACAGGAACTGACACTGAGACACACACACAGACTGTACAGGAGCTGACACTGAGGCACACACACATGGACCGTACACGAGCTGACACTGAGACACACACACACGGACCGTACAGGAGCTGACACTGAAACACACACACAGACTGTACAGGAGCTGACACTGAGACACCCACATGGACCGTACAGGAGCTGAAACTGAGACACACAGAATGACTGTACAGGAGCTGACACTGAGACACACACAAAGAGACCGTACAGGAACTGACAATGACACACGCACACGCACCGTACAGGAGCTGACACTGAGACACACACACGGACTGTAAAAGAGCTGACACCGAGACACACACACGGACTGTACAGGAGTTGACGTTGAGACAAACAAACGGACCACACAGGAGCTGTCACTGAGACACATACACACGTACCGTACAGGAGCTGAAACTGAGACACACAAAGGGACAGTACAGGAGCTGACACTGAGATACAGACACGGACCATGGAAGAGCTGACACTGAGGCACACACACGGACCATACAGGAGCTGAAACTGAGACACACAAAGGGACAGTACAGGAGCTGACACTGAAACACACACATGGACCATACAGGAGCTGACTCTGAGGCACACACACATGGACCGTACACGAGCTGACACTGAGACACACACACACAGTCCGTACAGGAGCTGAAACTGAGACACACACACTGACCATACAGGAGCTGACACTGAGACACACACACAGACCATACAGGAGCTGACACTGAGACACACACACAGACCGTACAGGAGCTGACACTGAGACACACACACAGACTGTACAGGAGCTGACACTGAGACAAATACACAGACTGTACAGGAGCTGACTGAGACACACACACACAGACTGTACAGGAGCTGACACTGAGACACACACACACGGGTCGCAAAGGAACTGATTGTGAGATACACACACGGACCGTACAGGAGCTGACACTGAGACACACACACAGACAGTACAGGAGCTGACACTGAGACACACACACACGGACCGCACAGGAGCTGACACTGAGACACACACACACGGACTGTACAGGAACTGAAACTGAGACACACACAGAAACCATACAGAAGCTGACCATGAGACACACACACATGGACCATTCAGGAGCAGACACTGAGACACACATGCACAGACCGCACAGGAGCTGACACTGAGACACACACAGACACACAGACCATACAGGAGCTGACACTCAGAACACAAAAGGACCATACAGGAGCTGACACTGCGTCACATACACAGACTGTACAGAAGCTGACACTGAGACACACACACACACACGGACCATACAAGTGCTGACACTGAGACACGCACACATGGACCGTACAGGACCTGACACTGAGACACGCACACAGACCTTACAGGAGCTGACACTGAGACACACACACACGGACCGTACAGGACCTGACACTGAGACACACACACAGACCATACAGGAGCTGACACTGAGACACACACACACACACACACACATGGACCATACAGAAGCTGACACTGAGACACACAACATGGACTGTACAGGAGCTGACACTGAGACACACACACACACGGACCATACAGGAGCGGACACTGAGACACACACACGGACTGTACAGGAGATGACACTGAGACGCACACACACAGACTGTACAGGAGCTGACACTGAGACACACACATGGACTGTACAGGAGCTGACACTGAGACACACACACAGACCGTACAGGAGCTGACACTGAGACACACACACGGACCATACAGAAGCTGACACTGAGACACACAACACAGACCATACAGGAGCTGACACTGAGACACACAACACGGACTGTACAGGAGCTGACACTGAGACACACACACGGACTGTACAGGAGCTGACACTGAGACACCCACACAAACTGTACAGGAGCTGACACTGAGACATACACACACAGACTGTACAGGAGCTGACACTGAGACACAAGCACACGGACTGTACAGGAGCTGACACTGTGAAACACACAGACCGTACAGGACCTGACACTGAGACACACACACGGACCGTACAGGAGCTGGCACTGAGACACACTCACAGACCGTAGATGAGCTGACACTGAGACACATACACAGACTGTGCAGGAGCTGACACTGAGACACACACACAGACCATAGAGGAGCTGACACTGAGACACACACACAGAACGTACAGGAGCTGACACTTAGACACACACAGACTATACAGGAGCTGACACTGAGACACACACGGACCGTACAGGAGCTGACACTGAGACACACACGGACTGTACAGGAGCTGACACTGAGTCACAGACACAGACCGTACAGGAGCTGACACTGAGACACACACGGACCGTACAGGAGCTGACACTGAGACACACACACGGATCGTACAACAGCTGAGACTGGGACACACACAGACCATACAGAAGCAGACACTGAGACACACACACGGACCATACAGGAGCTGACACTGAGACACACACACGGACCGTACAGGAGCTGACACTGAAACACACACATACACACCAACCATACAGGAGCTGACACTGAGACACACACAGACCATACAGGAGCTGAAAGTACACTGTTTTTCCTCGATTTTTATTGCATGACATTTTATTTTGTAATATTGGAGTCGGCCAGAGTGTAGATAAAGCTGCAGGAATCATTCTGCTTTTGTATTATAGTCTGCGTATACTAATGGAATAGTAGAACTGTTATTCTCAGCATCCTGGTGTTTAATTGTGTGTTGTCACGTAGTCGCAGATCCCACACTGATTCACATTAAGTGTCTATGGAAATGTCATCATCTGTTCATGGACTGACAATAGGAATAATTTAAGTAAATCACAGGCTCCTATTCTTCCCGGGATTTTCTCTTCTGAAACCTGTTTATCAATGCTGAGCAGAGGCCAGAGTTCAAACGGAGAAAAATGCCAGCTGATAAATCTGGTCAGAGGAACGTGGAGAGGCAGTACAAATTAGACGATGCAGATGACATGGATGATGCAGCTGATACGGGTGACATGGATGACAAGCAGAACACAGACGACACGGATGATACAGACAATACAGATGCTGCAAACAATGCGGATGATACAGACGCTATGGACAATACAGACACTATGGACAATATGGACGCTATGGACAATACAGAGGCTATGGACGATACGGACACTATGGACAATACGGACGCTATGGACAATACAGACACTATGGACAATACAGACACTATGGACAATATGGACGCTATGAACAATACAGACACTATGGACAATACAGACATTATGGACAATATGGACGCTATGGACAATACAGACACTATGGACAATACAGACGCTATGGACAATACAGACACTATGGACAATACAGACGCTATGGACAATACAGACACTATGGACAATATGGACGCTATGGACAATACAGACACTATGGACAATATGGACGCTATGGACAATGCAGACGCTATGGACAATATGGACGCTATGGACAATACAGACGCTATGGACAATACAGACACTATGGACAATACAGACGCTATGGACAATACAGACACTATGGACAATACAGACGCTACGGACAATATGGACGCTATGGACAATACAGACACTATGGACAATATGGACGCTATGGACAATGCAGACGCTATGGACAATATGGACGCTATGGACAATACAGACGCTATGGACAATACAGACACTATGGACAATACAGACGCTATGGACAATACAGACACTATGGACAATATGGACGCTATGGACAATACAGATGATATGGACAATACAGACGCTATGGACAATACAGACACTATGGACAATATGAACGCTATGGACAATACAGACGCTATGGACAATACAGACACTATGGACAATATGGACGCTATGGACAATACAGACACTATGGACAATACAGACGCTATGGACAATACAGACACTATGGACAATATGGACGCTATGGAAAATACAGACGCTATGGACAATACAGACACTATGGACAATACAGACGCTATGGACAATATGGACGCTATGGACAATACAGATGCTATGGACAATATGGACGCTATGGACAATACAGACACTATGGACAATACAGATGCTATGGAGAATACAGACACTATGGACAATACAGACACTATGGACAATACAGACACTATGGACAATACAGACACTATGGACAATATGGACGCTATGGACAATACAGACACTATGGACAATATGGACGCTATGGACAATACAGACACTATGGACAATACGGACGCTATGGACAATACAGACACTATGGACAATACAGACACTATGGACAATACGGACACTATGGACAATACAGACACTATGGACAATATGGACGCTATGGACAATACAGACACTATGGACAATATGGACGCTATGGACAATACAGACACTATGGACAATACGGACACTATGGACGAAACGGACGCTATGGACAATACAGACGCTATGGACGATACGGACGCTATGGACAATACAGACACTATGGACAATACAGACACTATGGACAATACAGATGCTATGGACAATACAGACACTATGGACAATACAGATGCTATGGACAATACAGACGCTATGGACAATACAGACACTATGGACAATACAGATGCTATGGACAATACAGACACTATGGACAATATGGACGCTATGGACAATACAGACGCTATGGACAATACAGACACTATGGACAATATGGACGCTATGGACAATACAGACACTATGGACAATATGGACGCTATGGACAATATGGACGCTATGGAAAATACAGACGCTATGGACAATACAGACACTATGGACAATACAGACGCTATGGACAATATGGACGCTATGGACAATACGGACGCTATGGACAATATGGACGCTATGGACAATACGGACACTATGGACAATACGGACGCTATGGACAATACAGACACTATGGACAATACGGACGCTATGGACGATACGGACGCTATGGACAATACAGACACTATGGACAATACAGACGCTATGGACAATACGGACGCTATGGACAATACAGACACTATGGACAATACAGACACTATGGACAATACAGACGCAATGGACAATACAGACGCTATTGTCAAAACAGACACTATGGATGATACGGACGCTATGGACAATACAGACGCTATGGACAATACAGACACTATGGACAATACAGACGCTATGGAGAATATGGACGCTATGGACAATACAGACGCTATGGACAATACAGACGCTATGGAGAATATGGATGCTATGGACAATACAGACACTATGGACAATACAGACACTATGGACAATATGGACGCTATGGACAATACAGACGCTATGGATAATACAGACGCTATGGAGAATATGGACGCTATGGACAATACAGATGCTATGGAGAATACAGACGCTATGGACAATACAGACACTATGGACAATACGGACACTATGGACAATATGGACGCTATGGACAATACAGACACTATGGACAATATGGACGCTATGGACGATATGGACGCTATGGACAATATGGACGCTATGGACAATACAGAAACTATGCACAATATGGACGCTATGGACAATACAGACACTATGGACAATATGGACGCTATGGACAATACAGACACTATGGATGATATGGACGCTATGGACAATACAGACGCTATTGACAATACAGACGCTATGGACATTACAGACGCTATGGATAATACAGACACTATGGACAATACAGACGCTATGGACAATATGGACGCTATGGACAATACGGACACTATGGACAATATGGATGCTATGGACGATACGGACGCATAGGAAAATATGGACGCTATGGACAATACAGACACTATGTACAATATGGACGCTATGGACAATACAGACACTATGGACAATATGGACGCTATGGACAATACAGACACTATGGACAATATGGACGCTATGGACAATACAGACACTATGGATGATATGGACGCTATGGACAATACAGACGCTATTGACAATACAGACGCTATGGACATTACAGATGCTATGGATAATACAGACACTATGGACAATACAGACGCTATGGACAATACAGACGACATGGACAATACAGACGCTATGGACAATACAGACACTATGGATGATACGGACGCTATGGACAATACAGATGCTATGGACAATACAGACACTATGGACAATACAGACGCTATGGAGAATATGGACGCTATGGACAATACAGACGCTATGGACAATACAGACGCTATGGAGAATATGGATGCTATGGACAATACAGACACTATGGACAATACAGACACTATGGACAATATGGACGCTATGGACAATACTGATGCTATGGATAATACAGACGCTATGGAGAATATGGACGCTATGGACAATACAGACGCTAAGGAGAATACAGACGCTATGGACAATACAGACGCTATGGACGATACGGACGCTATGGACAATACGGTCGCTATGGACAATACAGACACTATGGACAATACAGACACTATGGACAATACGGACGCTATGGACAATATGGACGCTATGGACAATACAGACACTATGGACAATATGGACGCTATGGACAATACAGACACTATGGACAATACGGACGCTATGGACAATACAGACACTATGGACGATACGGACACTATGGACAATACAGACACTATGGACAATACGGACGCTATGGACAATACAGACACTATGGACAATATGGACGCTATGGAGAATACGGACGCTATGGACAATACGGACGCTATGGACAATACAGACACTATGGACAATACAGACATTATGGACAATATGGACGCTATGGACAATACAGACACTATGGACAATACAGACGCTATGGACAATACAGACACTATGGACAATACAGACGCTATGGACAATACAGACACTATGGACAATATGGACGCTATGGACAATACAGACACTATGGACAATATGGACGCTATGGACAATGCAGACGCTATGGACAATATGGACGCTATGGACAATACAGACGCTATGGACAATAGAGACACTATGGACAATACAGACGCTATGGACAATACAGACACTATGGACAATACAGACGCTACGGACAATATGGACGCTATGGACAATACAGACACTATGGACAATATGGACGCTATGGACAATGCAGACGCTATGGACAATATGGACGCTATGGACAATACAGACGCTATGGACAATACAGACACTATGGACAATACAGACGCTATGGACAATACAGACACTATGGACAATATGGACGCTATGGACAATACAGATGATATGGACAATACAGACGCTATGGACAATACAGACACTATGGACAATATGAACGCTATGGACAATACAGACGCTATGGACAATACAGACACTATGGACAATATGGACGCTATGGACAATACAGACACTATGGACAATACAGACGCTATGGACAATACAGACACTATGGACAATATGGACGCTATGGAAAATACAGACGCTATGGACAATACAGACACTATGGACAATACAGACGCTATGGACAATATGGACGCTATGGACAATACAGATGCTATGGACAATATGGACGCTATGGACAATACAGACACTATGGACAATACAGATGCTATGGAGAATACAGACACTATGGACAATACAGACACTATGGACAATACAGACACTATGGACAATACAGACACTATGGACAATATGGACGCTATGGACAATACAGACACTATGGACAATATGGACGCTATGGACAATACAGACACTATGGACAATACGGACACTATGGACAATACAGACACTATGGACAATATGGACGCTATGGACAATACAGACACTATGGACAATATGGACGCTATGGACAATACAGACACTATGGACAATACGGACACTATGGACGAAACGGACGCTATGGACAATACAGACGCTATGGACGATACGGACGCTATGGACAATACAGACACTATGGACAATACAGACACTATGGACAATACAGATGCTATGGACAATACAGACACTATGGACAATACAGACGCTATGGACAATACAGACACTATGGACAATACGGACGCTATGGACAATACAGACGCTATGGACAATACAGACACTATGGACAATATGGACGCTATGGACAATACAGACACTATGGACAATATGGACGCTATGGACAATATGGACGCTATGGAAAATACAGACGCTATGGACAATACAGACACTATGGACAATACAGACGCTATGGACAATATGGACGCTATGGACAATACGGACGCTATGGACAATATGGACGCTATGGACAATACGGACACTATGGACAATACGGACGCTATGGACAATACAGACACTATGGACAATACGGACGCTATGGACGATACGGACGCTATGGACAATACAGACACTATGGACAATACAGACGCTATGGACAATACGGACGCTATGGACAATACAGACACTATGGACAATACAGACACTATGGACAATATGGACGCTATGGACAATACAGACGCTATGGACGATACGGACGCTATGGACAATACAGACACTATGGACAATACAGACGCTATGGACAATACAGACGCTATGGACAGTACAGACACTATGGATGATATGGACGCTATGGACAATACAGACGCTATGGACAATACAGATGCTATGGACATTACAGACGCTATGGACAATACAGACACTATGGACAATACAGACGCTATGGACAATACAGACGCTATTGTCAAAACAGACACTATGGATGATACGGACGCTATGGACAATACAGACGCTATGGACAATACAGACACTATGGACAATACAGACGCTATGGAGAATATGGACGCTATGGACAATACAGACGCTATGGACAATACAGACGCTATGGAGAATATGGATGCTATGGACAATACAGACACTATGGACAATACAGACACTATGGACAATATGGACGCTATGGACAATACAGACGCTATGGATAATACAGACGCTATGGAGAATATGGACGCTATGGACAATACAGATGCTATGGAGAATACAGACGCTATGGACAATACAGACACTATGGACAATACGGACACTATGGACAATATGGACGCTATGGACAATACAGACACTATGGACAATATGGACGCTATGGACGATACGGACGCTATGGACAATACAGACACTATGGACAATACAGACATTATGGACAATATGGACGCTATGGACAATGCAGACGCTATGGACAATATGGACGCTATGGACAATACAGACACTATGGACAATATGGACGCTATGGACAATGCAGACGCTATGGACAATATGGACGCTATGGACAATACAGACGCTATGGACAATACAGACACTATGGACAATACAGACGCTATGGACAATACAGACACTATGGACAATATGGACGCTATGGACAATACAGATGATATGGACAATACAGACGCTATGGACAATACAGACACTATGGACAATATGAACGCTATGGACAATACAGACGCTATGGACAATACAGACACTATGGACAATATGGACGCTATGGACAATACAGACACTATGGACAATACAGACGCTATGGACAATACAGACACTATGGACAATATGGACGCTATGGAAAATACAGACGCTATGGACAATACAGACACTATGGACAATACAGACGCTATGGACAATATGGACGCTATGGACAATACAGATGCTATGGACAATATGGACGCTATGGACAATACAGACACTATGGACAATATGGACGCTATGGACGATACGGACGCTATGGACAATATGGACGCTATGGACAATACAGAAACTATGCACAATATGGACGCTATGGACAATACAGACACTATGGACAATATGGACGCTATGGACAATACAGACACTATGGATGATATGGACGCTATGGACAATACAGACGCTATTGACAATACAGACGCTATGGACATTACAGACGCTATGGATAATACAGACACTATGGACAATACAGACGCTATGGACAATATGGACGCTATGGACAATACGGACACTATGGACAATATGGATGCTATGGACGATACGGACGCATAGGAAAATATGGACGCTATGGACAATACAGACACTATGCACAATATGGACGCTATGGACAATACAGACACTATGGACAATATGGACGCTATGGACAATACAGACACTATGGACAATATGGACGCTATGGACAATACAGACACTATGGATGATATGGACGCTATGGACAATACAGACGCTATTGACAATACAGACGCTATGGACATTACAGATGCTATGGATAATACAGACACTATGGACAATACAGACGCTATGGACAATACAGACGACATGGACAATACAGACGCTATGGACAATACAGACACTATGGATGATACGGACGCTATGGACAATACAGATGCTATGGACAATACAGACACTATGGACAATACAGACGCTATGGAGAATATGGACGCTATGGACAATACAGACGCTATGGACAATACAGACGCTATGGAGAATATGGATGCTATGGACAATACAGACACTATGGACAATACAGACACTATGGACAATATGGACGCTATGGACAATACTGATGCTATGGATAATACAGACGCTATGGAGAATATGGACGCTATGGACAATACAGACGCTAAGGAGAATACAGACGCTATGGACAATACAGACGCTATGGACGATACGGACGCTATGGACAATACGGTCGCTATGGACAATACAGACACTATGGACAATACAGACACTATGGACAATACGGACGCTATGGACAATATGGACGCTATGGACAATACAGACACTATGGACAATATGGACGCTATGGACAATACAGACACTATGGACAATACGGACGCTATGGACAATACAGACACTATGAACGATACGGACACTATGGACAATACAGACACTATGGACAATACGGACGCTATGGACAATACAGACACTATGGACAATATGGACGCTATGGAGAATACGGACGCTATGGACAATACGGACGCTATGGACAATACAGACACTATGGACAATACAGACATTATGGACAATATGGACGCTATGGACAATACAGACACTATGGACAATACAGACGCTATGGACAATACAGACACTATGGACAATACAGACGCTATGGACAATACAGACACTATGGACAATATGGACGCTATGGACAATACAGACACTATGGACAATATGGACGCTATGGACAATGCAGACGCTATGGACAATATGGACGCTATGGACAATACAGACGCTATGGACAATAGAGACACTATGGACAATACAGACGCTATGGACAATACAGACACTATGGACAATACAGACGCTACGGACAATATGGACGCTATGGACAATACAGACACTATGGACAATATGGACGCTATGGACAATGCAGACGCTATGGACAATATGGACGCTATGGACAATACAGACGCTATGGACAATACAGACACTATGGACAATACAGACGCTATGGACAATACAGACACTATGGACAATATGGACGCTATGGACAATACAGATGATATGGACAATACAGACGCTATGGACAATACAGACACTATGGACAATATGAACGCTATGGACAATACAGACGCTATGGACAATACAGACACTATGGACAATATGGACGCTATGGACAATACAGACACTATGGACAATACAGACGCTATGGACAATACAGACACTATGGACAATATGGACGCTATGGAAAATACAGACGCTATGGACAATACAGACACTATGGACAATACAGACGCTATGGACAATATGGACGCTATGGACAATACAGATGCTATGGACAATATGGACGCTATGGACAATACAGACACTATGGACAATACAGATGCTATGGAGAATACAGACACTATGGACAATACAGACACTATGGACAATACAGACACTATGGACAATACAGACACTATGGACAATATGGACGCTATGGACAATACAGACACTATGGACAATATGGACGCTATGGACAATACAGACACTATGGACAATACGGACACTATGGACAATACAGACACTATGGACAATATGGACGCTATGGACAATACAGACACTATGGACAATATGGACGCTATGGACAATACAGACACTATGGACAATACGGACACTATGGACGAAACGGACGCTATGGACAATACAGACGCTATGGACGATACGGACGCTATGGACAATACAGACACTATGGACAATACAGACACTATGGACAATACAGATGCTATGGACAATACAGACACTATGGACAATACAGACGCTATGGACAATACAGACACTATGGACAATACGGACGCTATGGACAATACAGACGCTATGGACAATACAGACACTATGGACAATATGGACGCTATGGACAATACAGACACTATGGACAATATGGACGCTATGGACAATATGGACGCTATGGAAAATACAGACGCTATGGACAATACAGACACTATGGACAATACAGACGCTATGGACAATATGGACGCTATGGACAATACGGACGCTATGGACAATATGGACGCTATGGACAATACGGACACTATGGACAATACGGACGCTATGGACAATACAGACACTATGGACAATACGGACGCTATGGACGATACGGACGCTATGGACAATACAGACACTATGGACAATACAGACGCTATGGACAATACGGACGCTATGGACAATACAGACACTATGGACAATACAGACACTATGGACAATATGGACGCTATGGACAATACAGACGCTATGGACGATACGGACGCTATGGACAATACAGACACTATGGACAATACAGACGCTATGGACAATACAGACGCTATGGACAGTACAGACACTATGGATGATATGGACGCTATGGACAATACAGACGCTATGGACAATACAGATGCTATGGACATTACAGACGCTATGGACAATACAGACACTATGGACAATACAGACGCTATGGACAATACAGACGCTATTGTCAAAACAGACACTATGGATGATACGGACGCTATGGACAATACAGACGCTATGGACAATACAGACACTATGGACAATACAGACGCTATGGAGAATATGGACGCTATGGACAATACAGACGCTATGGACAATACAGACGCTATGGAGAATATGGATGCTATGGACAATACAGACACTATGGACAATACAGACACTATGGACAATATGGACGCTATGGACAATACAGACGCTATGGATAATACAGACGCTATGGAGAATATGGACGCTATGGACAATACAGATGCTATGGAGAATACAGACGCTATGGACAATACAGACACTATGGACAATACGGACACTATGGACAATATGGACGCTATGGACAATACAGACACTATGGACAATATGGACGCTATGGACGATACGGACGCTATGGACAATACAGACACTATGGACAATACAGACATTATGGACAATATGGACGCTATGGACAATGCAGACGCTATGGACAATATGGACGCTATGGACAATACAGACACTATGGACAATATGGACGCTATGGACAATGCAGACGCTATGGACAATATGGACGCTATGGACAATACAGACGCTATGGACAATACAGACACTATGGACAATACAGACGCTATGGACAATACAGACACTATGGACAATATGGACGCTATGGACAATACAGATGATATGGACAATACAGACGCTATGGACAATACAGACACTATGGACAATATGAACGCTATGGACAATACAGACGCTATGGACAATACAGACACTATGGACAATATGGACGCTATGGACAATACAGACACTATGGACAATACAGACGCTATGGACAATACAGACACTATGGACAATATGGACGCTATGGAAAATACAGACGCTATGGACAATACAGACACTATGGACAATACAGACGCTATGGACAATATGGACGCTATGGACAATACAGATGCTATGGACAATATGGACGCTATGGACAATACAGACACTATGGACAATACAGATGCTATGGAGAATACAGACACTATGGACAATACAGACACTATGGACAATACAGACACTATGGACAATACAGACACTATGGACAATATGGACGCTATGGACAATACAGACACTATGGACAATATGGACGCTATGGACAATACAGACACTATGGACAATACGGACGCTATGGACAATACAGACACTATGGACAATACAGACACTATGGACAATACGGACACTATGGACAATACAGACACTATGGACAATATGGACGCTATGGACAATACAGACACTATGGACAATATGGACGCTATGGACAATACAGACACTATGGACAATACGGACACTATGGACGAAACGGACGCTATGGACAATACAGACGCTATGGACGATACGGACGCTATGGACAATACAGACACTATGGACAATACAGACACTATGGACAATACAGATGCTATGGACAATACAGACACTATGGACAATACAGACGCTATGGACAATACAGACGCTATGGACAATACAGACACTATGGACAATACAGATGCTATGGACAATACAGACACTATGGACAATATGGACGCTATGGACAATACAGACGCTATGGACAATACAGACACTATGGACAATATGGACGCTATGGACAATACAGACACTATGGACAATATGGACGCTATGGACAATATGGACGCTATGGAAAATACAGACGCTATGGACAATACAGACACTATGGACAATACAGACGCTATGGACAATATGGACGCTATGGACAATACGGACGCTATGGACAATATGGACGCTATGGACAATACGGACACTATGGACAATACGGACGCTATGGACAATACAGACACTATGGACAATACGGACGCTATGGACGATACGGACGCTATGGACAATACAGACACTATGGACAATACAGACGCTATGGACAATACGGACGCTATGGACAATACAGACACTATGGACAATACAGACACTATGGACAATACAGACGCTATGGACAATACAGACGCTATTGTCAAAACAGACACTATGGATGATACGGACGCTATGGACAATACAGACGCTATGGACAATACAGACACTATGGACAATACAGACGCTATGGAGAATATGGACGCTATGGACAATACAGACGCTATGGACAATACAGACGCTATGGAGAATATGGATGCTATGGACAATACAGACACTATGGACAATACAGACACTATGGACAATATGGACGCTATGGACAATACAGACGCTATGGATAATACAGACGCTATGGAGAATATGGACGCTATGGACAATACAGATGCTATGGAGAATACAGACGCTATGGACAATACAGACACTATGGACAATACGGACACTATGGACAATATGGACGCTATGGACAATACAGACACTATGGACAATATGGACGCTATGGACGATACGGACGCTATGGACAATATGGACGCTATGGACAATACAGAAACTATGCACAATATGGACGCTATGGACAATACAGACACTATGGACAATATGGACGCTATGGACAATACAGACACTATGGATGATATGGACGCTATGGACAATACAGACGCTATTGACAATACAGACGCTATGGACATTACAGACGCTATGGATAATACAGACACTATGGACAATACAGACGCTATGGACAATATGGACGCTATGGACAATACGGACACTATGGACAATATGGATGCTATGGACGATACGGACGCATAGGAAAATATGGACGCTATGGACAATACAGACACTATGCACAATATGGACGCTATGGACAATACAGACACTATGGACAATATGGACGCTATGGACAATACAGACACTATGGACAATATGGACGCTATGGACAACACAGACACTATGGATGATATGGACGCTATGGACAATACAGACGCTATTGACAATACAGACGCTATGGACATTACAGATGCTATGGATAATACAGACACTATGGACAATACAGACGCTATGGACAATACAGACGACATGGACAATACAGACGCTATGGACAATACAGACACTATGGATGATACGGACGCTATGGACAATACAGATGCTATGGACAATACAGACACTATGGACAATACAGACGCTATGGAGAATATGGACGCTATGGACAATACAGACGCTATGGACAATACAGACGCTATGGAGAATATGGATGCTATGGACAATACAGACACTATGGACAATACAGACACTATGGACAATATGGACGCTATGGACAATACTGATGCTATGGATAATACAGACGCTATGGAGAATATGGACGCTATGGACAATACAGACGCTAAGGAGAATACAGACGCTATGGACAATACAGACGCTATGGACTATACGGACGCTATGGACAATACGGTCGCTATGGACAATACAGACACTATGGACAATACAGACACTATGGACAATACGGACGCTATGGACAATATGGACGCTATGGACAATACAGACACTATGGACAATATGGACGCTATGGACAATACAGACACTATGGACAATACGGACGCTATGGACAATACAGACACTATGGACGATACGGACACTATGGACAATACAGACACTATGGACAATACGGACGCTATGGACAATACAGACACTATGGACAATATGGACGCTATGGAGAATACGGACGCTATGGACAATACGGACGCTATGGACAATACAGACACTATGGACAATACAGACATTATGGACAATATGGACGCTATGGACAATACAGACACTATGGACAATACAGACGCTATGGACAATACAGACACTATGGACAATACAGACGCTATGGACAATACAGACACTATGGACAATATGGACGCTATGGACAATACAGACACTATGGACAATATGGACGCTATGGACAATGCAGACGCTATGGACAATATGGACGCTATGGACAATACTGACGCTATGGACAATACAGACACTATGGACAATACAGACGCTATGGACAATACAGACACTATGGACAATACAGACGCTACGGACAATATGGACGCTATGGACAATACAGACACTATGGACAATATGGACGCTATGGACAATGCAGACGCTATGGACAATATGGACGCTATGGACAATACAGACGCTATGGACAATACAGACACTATGGACAATACAGACGCTATGGACAATACAGACACTATGGACAATATGGACGCTATGGACAATACAGATGATATGGACAATACAGACGCTATGGACAATACAGACACTATGGACAATATGAACGCTATGGACAATACAGACGCTATGGACAATACAGACACTATGGACAATATGGACGCTATGGACAATACAGACACTATGGACAATACAGACGCTATGGACAATACAGACACTATGGACAATATGGACGCTATGGAAAATACAGACGCTATGGACAATACAGACACTATGGACAATACAGACGCTATGGACAATATGGACGCTATGGACAATACAGATGCTATGGACAATATGGACGCTATGGACAATACAGACACTATGGACAATACAGATGCTATGGAGAATACAGACACTATGGACAATACAGACACTATGGACAATACAGACACTATGGACAATACAGACACTATGGACAATATGGACGCTATGGACAATACAGACACTATGGACAATATGGACGCTATGAACAATACAGACACTATGGACAATACGGACACTATGGACAATACAGACACTATGGACAATATGGACGCTATGGACAATACAGACACTATGGACAATATGGACGCTATGGACAATACAGACACTATGGACAATACGGACACTATGGACGAAACGGACGCTATGGACAATACAGACGCTATGGACGATACGGACGCTATGGACAATACAGACACTATGGACAATACAGACACTATGGACAATACAGATGCTATGGACAATACAGACACTATGGACAATACAGACGCTATGGACAATACAGACACTATGGACAATACGGACGCTATGGACAATACAGACGCTATGGACAATACAGACACTATGGACAATATGGACGCTATGGACAATACAGACACTATGGACAATATGGACGCTATGGACAATATGGACGCTATGGAAAATACAGACGCTATGGACAATACAGACACTATGGACAATACAGACGCTATGGACAATATGGACGCTATGGACAATACGGACGCTATGGACAATATGGACGCTATGGACAATACGGACACTATGGACAATACGGACGCTATGGACAATACAGACACTATGGACAATACGGACGCTATGGACGATACGGACGCTATGGACAATACAGACACTATGGACAATACAGACGCTATGGACAATACGGACGCTATGGACAATACAGACACTATGGACAATACAGACACTATGGACAATATGGACGCTATGGACAATACAGACGCTATGGACGATACGGACGCTATGGACAATACAGACACTATGGACAATACAGACGCTATGGACAATACAGACGCTATGGACAGTACAGACACTATGGATGATATGGACGCTATGGACAATACAGACGCTATGGACAATACAGATGCTATGGACATTACAGACGCTATGGACAATACAGACACTATGGACAATACAGACGCTATGGACAATACAGACGCTATTGTCAAAACAGACACTATGGATGATACGGACGCTATGGACAATACAGACGCTATGGACAATACAGACACTATGGACAATACAGACGCTATGGAGAATATGGACGCTATGGACAATACAGACGCTATGGACAATACAGACGCTATGGAGAATATGGATGCTATGGACAATACAGACACTATGGACAATACAGACACTATGGACAATATGGACGCTATGGACAATACAGACGCTATGGATAATACAGACGCTATGGAGAATATGGACGCTATGGACAATACAGATGCTATGGAGAATACAGACGCTATGGACAATACAGACACTATGGACAATACGGACACTATGGACAATATGGACGCTATGGACAATACAGACACTATGGACAATATGGACGCTATGGACGATACGGACGCTATGGACAATACAGACACTATGGACAATACAGACAGTATGGACAATATGGACGCTATGGACAATACAGACACTATGGACAATACAGACGCTATGGACAATACAGACACTATGGACAATACAGACGCTATGGACAATACAGACACTATGGACAATATGGACGCTATGGACAATACAGACACTATGGACAATATGGACGCTATGGACAATGCAGACGCTATGGACAATATGGACGCTATGGACAATACAGACGCTATGGACAATACAGACACTATGGACAATACAGACACTATGGACAATACAGACGCTATGGAGAATATGGATGCTATGGACAATACAGACACTATGGACAATACAGACACTATGGACAATATGGACGCTATGGACAATACTGATGCTATGGATAATACAGACGCTATGGAGAATATGGACGCTATGGACAATACAGACGCTAAGGAGAATACAGACGCTATGGACAATACAGACGCTATGGACGATACGGACGCTATGGACAATACGGTCGCTATGGACAATACAGACACTATGGACAATACAGACACTATGGACAATACGGACGCTATGGACAATATGGACGCTATGGACAATACAGACACTATGGACAATATGGACGCTATGGACAATACAGACACTATGGACAATACGGACGCTATGGACAATACAGACACTATGGACGATACGGACACTATGGACAATACAGACACTATGGACAATACGGACGCTATGGACAATACAGACACTATGGACAATATGGACGCTATGGAGAATACGGACGCTATGGACAATACGGACGCTATGGACAATACAGACACTATGGACAATACAGACATTATGGACAATATGGACGCTATGGACAATACAGACACTATGGACAATACAGACGCTATGGACAATACAGACACTATGGACAATACAGACGCTATGGACAATACAGACACTATGGACAATATGGACGCTATGGACAATACAGACACTATGGACAATATGGACGCTATGGACAATGCAGACGCTATGGACAATATGGACGCTATGGACAATACTGACGCTATGGACAATACAGACACTATGGACAATACAGACGCTATGGACAATACAGACACTATGGACAATACAGACGCTACGGACA
The DNA here is from genome assembly GCF_017639515.1 of Carcharodon carcharias. Taxonomy (NCBI): domain Eukaryota; kingdom Metazoa; phylum Chordata; class Chondrichthyes; order Lamniformes; family Lamnidae; genus Carcharodon; species Carcharodon carcharias. The sequence continues at coordinate 1,486,969 of NC_054478.1, read as the reverse complement.
ATATGGACGCTATGGACAATACAGACACTATGGACAATATGGACGCTATGGACAATGCAGACGCTATGGACAATATGGACGCTATGGACAATACAGACGCTATGGACAATACAGACACTATGGACAATACAGACGCTATGGACAATACAGACACTATGGACAATATGGACGCTATGGACAATACAGATGATATGGACAATACAGACGCTATGGACAATACAGACACTATGGACAATATGAACGCTATGGACAATACAGACGCTATGGACAATACAGACACTATGGACAATATGGACGCTATGGACAATACAGACACTATGGACAATACAGACGCTATGGACAATACAGACACTATGGACAATATGGACGCTATGGAAAATACAGACGCTATGGACAATACAGACACTATGGACAATACAGACGCTATGGACAATATGGACGCTATGGACAATACAGATGCTATGGACAATATGGACGCTATGGACAATACAGACACTATGGACAATACAGATGCTATGGAGAATACAGACACTATGGACAATACAGACACTATGGACAATACAGACACTATGGACAATACAGACACTATGGACAATATGGACGCTATGGACAATACAGACACTATGGACAATATGGACGCTATGAACAATACAGACACTATGGACAATACGGACACTATGGACAATACAGACACTATGGACAATATGGACGCTATGGACAATACAGACACTATGGACAATATGGACGCTATGGACAATACAGACACTATGGACAATACGGACACTATGGACGAAACGGACGCTATGGACAATACAGACGCTATGGACGATACGGACGCTATGGACAATACAGACACTATGGACAATACAGACACTATGGACAATACAGATGCTATGGACAATACAGACACTATGGACAATACAGACGCTATGGACAATACAGACACTATGGACAATACGGACGCTATGGACAATACAGACGCTATGGACAATACAGACACTATGGACAATATGGACGCTATGGACAATACAGACACTATGGACAATATGGACGCTATGGACAATATGGACGCTATGGAAAATACAGACGCTATGGACAATACAGACACTATGGACAATACAGACGCTATGGACAATATGGACGCTATGGACAATACGGACGCTATGGACAATATGGACGCTATGGACAATACGGACACTATGGACAATACGGACGCTATGGACAATACAGACACTATGGACAATACGGACGCTATGGACGATACGGACGCTATGGACAATACAGACACTATGGACAATACAGACGCTATGGACAATACGGACGCTATGGACAATACAGACACTATGGACAATACAGACACTATGGACAATATGGACGCTATGGACAATACAGACGCTATGGACGATACGGACGCTATGGACAATACAGACACTATGGACAATACAGACGCTATGGACAATACAGACGCTATGGACAGTACAGACACTATGGATGATATGGACGCTATGGACAATACAGACGCTATGGACAATACAGATGCTATGGACATTACAGACGCTATGGACAATACAGACACTATGGACAATACAGACGCTATGGACAATACAGACGCTATTGTCAAAACAGACACTATGGATGATACGGACGCTATGGACAATACAGACGCTATGGACAATACAGACACTATGGACAATACAGACGCTATGGAGAATATGGACGCTATGGACAATACAGACGCTATGGACAATACAGACGCTATGGAGAATATGGATGCTATGGACAATACAGACACTATGGACAATACAGACACTATGGACAATATGGACGCTATGGACAATACAGACGCTATGGATAATACAGACGCTATGGAGAATATGGACGCTATGGACAATACAGATGCTATGGAGAATACAGACGCTATGGACAATACAGACACTATGGACAATACGGACACTATGGACAATATGGACGCTATGGACAATACAGACACTATGGACAATATGGACGCTATGGACGATACGGACGCTATGGACAATACAGACACTATGGACAATACAGACATTATGGACAATATGGACGCTATGGACAATACAGACACTATGGACAATACAGACGCTATGGACAATACAGACACTATGGACAATACAGACGCTATGGACAATACAGACACTATGGACAATATGGACGCTATGGACAATACAGACACTATGGACAATATGGACGCTATGGACAATGCAGACGCTATGGACAATATGGACGCTATGGACAATACAGACGCTATGGACAATACAGACACTATGGACAATACAGACACTATGGACAATACAGACACTATGGACAATACAGACGCTACGGACAATATGGACGCTATGGACAATACAGACACTATGGACAATATGGACGCTATGGACAATGCAGACGCTATGGACAATATGGACGCTATGGACAATACAGACGCTATGGACAATACAGACACTATGGACAATACAGACGCTATGGACAATACAGACACTATGGACAATATGGACGCTATGGACAATACAGATGATATGGACAATACAGACGCTATGGACAATACAGACACTATGGACAATATGAACGCTATGGACAATACAGACGCTATGGACAATACAGACACTATGGACAATATGGACGCTATGGACAATACAGACACTATGGACAATACAGACGCTATGGACAATACAGACACTATGGACAATATGGACGCTATGGAAAATACAGACGCTATGGACAATACAGACACTATGGACAATACAGACGCTATGGACAATATGGACGCTATGGACAATACAGATGCTATGGACAATATGGACGCTATGGACAATACAGACACTATGGACAATACAGATGCTATGGAGAATACAGACACTATGGACAATACAGACACTATGGACAATACAGACACTATGGACAATACAGACACTATGGACAATATGGACGCTATGGACAATACAGACACTATGGACAATACGGACGCTATGGACAATACAGACGCTATGGACAATACAGACACTATGGACAATATGGACGCTATGGACAATACAGACACTATGGACAATATGGACGCTATGGACAATATGGACGCTATGGAAAATACAGACGCTATGGACAATACAGACACTATGGACAATACAGACGCTATGGACAATATGGACGCTATGGACAATACGGACGCTATGGACAATATGGACGCTATGGACAATACGGACACTATGGACAATACGGACGCTATGGACAATACAGACACTATGGACAATACGGACGCTATGGACGATACGGACGCTATGGACAATACAGACACTATGGACAATACAGACGCTATGGACAATACGGACGCTATGGACAATACAGACACTATGGACAATACAGACACTATGGACAATATGGACGCTATGGACAATACAGACGCTATGGACGATACGGACGCTATGGACAATACAGACACTATGGACAATACAGACGCTATGGACAATACAGACGCTATGGACAGTACAGACACTATGGATGATATGGACGCTATGGACAATACAGACGCTATGGACAATACAGATGCTATGGACATTACAGACGCTATGGACAATACAGACACTATGGACAATACAGACGCTATGGACAATACAGACGCTATTGTCAAAACAGACACTATGGATGATACGGACGCTATGGACAATACAGACGCTATGGACAATACAGACACTATGGACAATACAGACGCTATGGAGAATATGGACGCTATGGACAATACAGACGCTATGGACAATACAGACGCTATGGAGAATATGGATGCTATGGACAATACAGACACTATGGACAATACAGACACTATGGACAATATGGACGCTATGGACAATACAGACGCTATGGATAATACAGACGCTATGGAGAATATGGACGCTATGGACAATACAGATGCTATGGAGAATACAGACGCTATGGACAATACAGACACTATGGACAATACGGACACTATGGACAATATGGACGCTATGGACAATACAGACACTATGGACAATATGGACGCTATGGACGATACGGACGCTATGGACAATATGGACGCTATGGACAATACAGACACTATGGACAATATGGACGCTATGGACAATACAGACACTATGGATGATATGGACGCTATGGACAATACAGACGCTATTGACAATACAGACGCTATGGACATTACAGACGCTATGGATAATACAGACACTATGGACAATACAGACGCTATGGACAATATGGACGCTATGGACAATACAGACACTATGGACAATATGGACGCTATGGACGATACGGACGCATAGGAAAATATGGACGCTATGGACAATACAGACACTATGCACAATATGGACGCTATGGACAATACAGACACTATGGACAATATGGACGCTATGGACAATACAGACACTATGGACAATATGGACGCTATGGACAATACAGACACTATGGATGATATGGACGCTATGGACAATACAGACGCTATTGACAATACAGACGCTATGGACATTACAGATGCTATGGATAATACAGACACTATGGACAATACAGATGCTATGGACAATACAGACGCTATGGACAATACAGACACTATGGATGATACGGACGCTATGGACAATACAGACGCTATAGACAATACAGACACTATGGACAATACAGACGCTATGGAGAATATGGACGCTATGGACAATACAGACGCTATGGACAATACAGACGCTATGGAGAATATGGATGCTATGGACAATACAGACACTATGGACAATACAGACACTATGGACAATATGGACGCTATGGACAATACTGATGCTATGGATAATACAGACGCTATGGAGAATATGGACGCTATGGACAATACAGACGCTATGGAGAATACAGACGCTATGGACAATACAGACACTATGGACAATACAGATGCTATGGACAATACAGACGCTATGGACGATACGGACGCTATGGACAATACGGTCGCTATGGACAATACAGACACTATGGACAATACAGACACTATGGACAATACGGACGCTATGGACAATATGGACGCTATGGACAATACAGACACTATGGACAATATGGACGCTATGGACAATACAGACACCATGGACAATTCGGACGCTATGGACAATACAGACACTATGGACGATACGGACACTATGGACAATACAGACACTATGGACAATACGGACGCTATGGACAATACAGACACTATGGACAATATGGACGCTATGGAGAATACGGACGCTATGGACAATACGGACGCTATGGACAATACAGACACTATGGACAATACAGACACTATGGACAATATGGATGCTATGGACAATACAGACACTATGGACGATACAGACGCTATGGACAATACGGACGCTATGGACAATACAGACACTATGGACAATACAGACACTATGGACAATACAGACGCTATGGACGATACGGACGCTATGGACAATATGGACGCTATGGACAATACAGACACTATGGACAATATGGACGCTATGGACAATACAGACGCTATGGACAATACGGACGCTATGGACAATACAGACACTATGGACAATATGGATGCTATGGACAATACAGACACTATGGACAATATGGATGCTATGGACAATACAGACACTATGGACAATATGGACGCTATGGACGATACGGACGCTATGGACAATAGGGACGCTCTGGACAATACAGACACTATGGACAATATGGACGCTATGGACAATACAGACACTATGGACAATATGGACGCTATGGACAATACAGACACTATGGACAATATGGACGCTATGGACAATACAGACGCTATGGACAATACGGACGCTATGGACAATACAGACACTATGGACAATATGGATGCTATGGACAATACAGACACTATGGACAATATGGATGCTATGGACAATACAGACACTATGGACAATATGGACGCTATGGACGATACGGACGCTATGGACAATAGGGACGCTCTGGACAATACAGACACTATGGACAATATGGACGCTATGGACAATACAGACACTATGTACAATATGGACGCTATGGACAATACAGACACTATGGACAATATGGACGCGATGGACAATACAGACACTATGCACAATATGGACGCTATGGACAATACGGACGCTATGGACAATACAGACACTATGGACAATATGGACACTATGGACAATACGGACGCTATGGACAATACAGACACTATGGACAATACAGACGCTATGGACGACACGGACGCTATGGACAATATGGACGCTATGGACAATACAGACACTATGGACAATACAGACACTATGGACGATACGGACGCTATGACAATACGGACATTATGGATAAAATGGATGCTATGCATGATACAGACGCTATGGACGATACGGATGGTATGGTCAATACAGGAGCTATGGATGATATGGACAATATGGATGATACAGATGAAACAGATGTTATGGACAATACAGACACTATGGACTCTATGGACAATACGGATGATACAGACGCTATGGACGAAATGAACAATATGGACACTATGGACAATACAGACAGTATGGACGATACGGACACTACGGACGAAATGGATGTAATGGATGATACGGACGCTTTGGATGATACGGATGATACGGACACTGGACAATATGGACGCTATGGACAATATGGATGATACGGACGCTATGAAAAATATGGATGATACGGACGCTATGGACAATATGGATGGTTCGGACACTATGGACAATATGGATGATACGGACGCTTTGGATGATACGGATGATACGGACACTGGATAATACGGACGCTATGGACAATATGGATGATACGGACGGAATGGACGTAAGGGATGATACGGATGATACGGACACTGGACAATACGGACGCTATGGACAATATGGATGATACGGACGCTATGGACAATATGGATGATACGGACGCTAGGGACAATATGGATGATACGGACAAAATGGACGTAATGGATGATACGGATGATACGGACACTGGACAATATGGACGCTATGGACAATATGGATGATACAGACGCTATGAACAATATGGATGATATGGACGCTATGGACAATATGGATGATATGGACGCTATGGACAATAGGGATGTTATGGATGATATGTACACTATGTACAATATGGATGAAACAGATGCTATGGATAATATGGACATTATGGACGATTCGGACGCTATGGACAACACAGACACTATGGACAATTCAAATTTTATGGACAATGCAGATGATATGGACAATACAGATACTATGGACAATACGGACAATATGGACAATACAGATGCTATGGATGATACAGACGCTATGGGCAATACAGACACTATGGACTTTATGGGTCATACGGATATTCTGGATGATATGGATGTTACAGGCATTACGAACACTATGGACAATACAGACGTTATGGACGATACAGATGATACAGATGCTATGGACAATACAGACGCTATGGATGATACAGATGATACAGATGCTATGGACAATACAGACGTTATGGACGATACAGATGATACAGATGCTATGGACAATACAGACGTTATGGACGATACAGATGATACAGATGATATGGACGATACAGATGGTACAGACACTATGGACAATACAGACACTATGGATGCTACTGACACTATGGACAATATGGGCGATACAGATATTCTGGATGATATGGACGTTACAGGCATTACGGATGCTACAGACACTATGGATGATTTAGACGCCATAGATGATATGGATGATACGGATGCTATGGATGATACAGATGATATGGACATTATGGATGATATGGACACTGGACAATACAGACGCTATGGACGCTATGGATGATACGGACGCTATGGTGGATATGAATGATACAGACACAATGGACGCTATGGATGATATGGATGATACGGACGCTATGGACAATACAGACACTATGGATGATACAGATGCTATGGATGATACAGATGGTACAGACACTGTGGACAATACAGACATTATGGACGATACAGATGATACAGATGCAATGGACAATATGGGCGATACGGATATTCTGGATGATACAGACGTTACAGGTATTACGGACGCTACAGACACTATGGATGATACTGACACTATGGATGATACAGACGCTATAGATGATTACAGACATTACAGATGATACAGATGCTATGGACAATACAAACGCTATAGATGATATGGACACTTTGAATGATATGGATCACATAGACACTATGGATGATACAGACTCGATAGATAATATGGATGATACAGTCGATACACATGATACAGACAAAGCAAATGATGCAGACAATGCAGACGATACATTACAGATATGTCAAAGGTTTTGCAGAAGATAAAAGCTGATGGTGTAGGGGGTAACATATTGGAATGGATAGAAGATTGGCTGGCCAACAGGAAGCAGAGAGTAGGCATAAATGGGTCTTTTTCAGGTTGGCAAGATGTAACAAATGGTATGCCACAGGGATCATTGCTGGGACCTCAACTGTTTATAATTTATATAAATGATTTGAATGAAGGGATGGAAGGGATGGTTGCCAAATTTGCTGAATACACATAGATAGGTAGGAAAGTAAGTTGTGAAGAGGAAATAAGGAAGCTACAAACAGATATAGATAGGTTAAGTGAGTGGGCAAAGATCTGGCAGTGTAATGTGCAAAAATGTGAAATTGTCCATTTTGGCAGGAAGAATAAAGGAGAAGCTTATGATCTAAATGGTGAGAGACTGCAGAGCGCTGAGGTGCAGCGGGATCTGGGTGTTCTAGTGCATGAATCATGAAAGGTTAGTCTGCAGGTACAGCAGGTAATTAGGAAAGCTAATAGAATATTATCATTTATTGTGAGGGGAATTGAATATAAAAGTAGGGAGGTTATGCTTCAGTTGTACAGGGCATTGGTGAGACCACATCTGGAGTATTGAGTACAATACTGGTCTGCTTATTTAAAGAAATATGTAAATGTTTTAGGAGCAGTTCAGGGAAGGTTTATTAGACTACGACCTGGAATTAGCCGGTTTTCTTGTGAGGAACGGTTGGACAGACTAGGCTTGTATCCACTGGAGTTGAGGAGAATGAGAGGTGATCCTATTGAAACATCCAAGATGAGGGGGATTGACAGGGTGCATGCTGAGAGGGTGTTGCCCCTTCTGGGAGAGTCCAGGGGACACACGTTAAAAATAAGGCGTATCCCATTTAAGAAGAAATTGTTTTCTCTCAGAAGGTTTGAATCTTTGGGGTCGGTGGGGGGGGCAGGGAGGGGCAGGGGGAGGGGACAGGGAGGTGGAGGGGGAGAGGGTGGGGGAGGGGAGGGTGCGGGGCGGGGACGGGGCGGGGTGGGGGCAGGGAAGGGGAGGGGGAGGGACAGGGTGAAGAGGGGACAGGGAGGGCGAGGGGGAGGGGGAGGGGGAGGGGACAGGGAGGGGGAGGGGGAGGGGGTGAGGGAGGGGACAGGGAGGGGGAGGGGAGGGGAGGGGATGGGGAAGGGGAGGTGGAGGGGAGGGGGAGGGGTAGGGAGAGGGGGAGGGGCCAAGGAGGGGGAGGGGGAGGGGGAGGGGAGGGGGAGGGGGAGGGGACGAGGAGGGGGAGGGGATGGGGAGGGGGAGGGGATGGGGAGGGGGAGGGGAGGGGGATGGGGAGGGGGACAGGGAGGGGTGGGGGAGGCGTAGGGGAGTGGAGGGGGAGGGGGAGGGGTAGGGGGAGGGGGAGGGGACAAGTAGGGGGAGGGGGAGGTGGAGGGGAGGGGAGGGGGAGGGATAGGGTGAAGAGGGGACAGGGAGGGTGAGGGGGAGGGGGAGGGGGTGAGGGAGGGGACAGGGAGGGGGAGAGGTAGGGGGAGGTGGAGGGGAGGGGGAGGGGAGGGGACGAGGAGGGGGAGGGGATGGGGAGGGGGAGGGGAGGGGGATGGGGAGGGGAGGGGTGGGGGAGGGGGTGAGGACAGGGAGGGGAGGGGGAGGGGGAGGGGGAGGGGAGGGGACGAGGAGGGGGAGGGGATGGGGAGGGGGTGAGGACAGGGAGGGGACGGGGAGGGGTGGGGGAGGGGGAGGGGAGGGGGTGGGGAGGGGTGGGGGAGGGGGAGGGGGACAGGGAGGGGTGGGGGAGGGGGAGGGGGAGGGGGAGGGGGAGGGAGGGGAGGGGTGGGGGAGGGGAGGGGTGGGGGAGGGGAGGGGTGGGGGAGGGGAGGGGATGGGGAGGGGAGGGGAGGGGTGGGGGAGGGGAGGGGTGGGGGAGGGGAGGGGATGGGGAGGGGAGGGGAGGGGGAGGGGAGGGGGAGGGGAGGGGGACAGGGAGGGGAGGGGGAGGGGTGGGGGAGGGGAGGGGTGGGGGAGGGGAGGGGTGGGGGAGGGGAGGGGGAGGGGGAAGGGGAGGGGACAGGGAGGGGAGGGGGACAGGGAGGGTGAGGGGGAGGGGAGGGGGAGGGGAGGGGGACAGGGAGGGGAGGGGGAGGGGAGGGGGACAGGGAGGGGAGGGGGAGGGGTGGGGGAGGGGAGGGGTGGGGGAGGGGAGGGGGAGGGGGAAGGGGAGGGGACAGGGAGGGGAGGGGTGGGGGAGGGTGAGGGGGAGGGGAGGGGGAGGGGAGGGGGACAGGGAGGGGAGGGGGAGGGGAGGGGGACAGGGAGGGGAGGGGGAGGGGTGGGGGAGGGGAGGGGTGGGGGAGGGGAGGGGTGGGGGAGGGGAGGGGGAGGGGGAAGGGGAGGGGACAGGGAGGGGAGGGGTGGGGGAGGGGGTGGGGATGGGGAGGGGGAGGGGAGGGGGAGGTGGAGGGGTGGGGGAGGGGAGGGGTGGGGGAGGGGGTGGGGATGGGGAGGGGGAGGGGAGGGGGAGGGGTGGGGGAGGGGTGGGGGAGGGGGAGGGGGAGGGGGAGGGGAGGGGGACAGGGAGGGGTGGGGGAGGGGGTGGGGATGGGGAGGGGGAGGGGAGGGGAGGGGTGGGGGAGGGGAGGGGTGGGGGAGGGGGAGGGGGAGGGGGAGGGGGAGGGGTGGGGGAGGGGAGGGGTGGGGGAGGGGGTGGGGAGGGGAGGGGGAGGGGAGGGGAGGGGTGGGGGAGGGGAGGGGTGGGGGAGGGGAGGGGTGGGGGAGGGGGTGGGGATGGGGAGGGGGAGGGGTGGGGGAGGGGGAGGGGGATGGGGAGGGGGAGGGGAGGGGAAGGGGAGGGGAGGGGAGGGGTGAGAAGGGGAGGGGAGGGGAGGGGGAGGGGGTGGGGATGGGGAGGGGGAGGGGTGGGGGAGGGGGAGGGGGATGGGGAGGGGGAGGGGAGGGGAGGGGGAGGGGAGGGGAGGGGTGGGGGAGGGGAGGGGAGGGGGAGGGGAGGGGAGGGGTGGGGGAGGGGAGGGGTGGGGGAGGGGAGGGGTGGGGGAGGGGAGGGGATGGGGAGGGGAGGGGGAGGGGGAGGGGAGGGGGAGGGGAGGGGGACAGGGAGGGGGTGGGGGAGGGGGAGGGGTGGGGGAGGGGAGGGGTGGGGGAGGGGGTGGGGAGGGGAGGGGAGGGGTGGGGGAGGGGGTGTGCGAGGGGAGGGGATGGGGAGGGGGCTGTAAAATGCAGTGGGCTGTTCTGAACTCCATCGACTTCAGCAGAGCTGTAAGATCCCAGTGTTGGATTTTCGCGGCTCCCTGTCTGGGAATCTATCTCCAGCTGGAGTTTGGACTTGCTGACGAGTCCGTGGGGAGGGATCACACAGCCCATCAATGGTCTCAGTACATGACAGGGACCTATTCCATATAGCAGGAGCCTGTATTGTTCGGTCAACTTCTCTGACCTGAAGGTGCGGTCTTGAGATTGGCCTCAACTCTGATGTTCTGGGACCTTCATGTCAGGTAGCCAGTTATAAATATATTCCCGATGATGCTCTCTCTTCACACCATGAAACAAATTGCTTTTCCTTCATCACCTCAGGCTGACTGTGAGAATAATGAGAATCATATAGATTGCAACATGATCACCTCCTGCCTCATTCTGAGTGAAGCAACAGCAGGTAGAAGCTCCCTGATTATGGAAACAATGGACTTGTCCCCAGTCTTGATTAAAGTTTCCAGGAAAGCTGATTGGACAGTGATTCCTGTTCAATGATGCCGGCAGCTCCGCACTCCGAGACTCAGCTCATCCCCCTCAACTGCGAAATGATGCACTCTCGAGTGACCCTGACCAGAGTGACCAGACTGAGAGTGACCACACTGAGAGTGACCGAACCAACCATACCAATCAGAATGACCACACCAATCAGGCTGACCAGACACCTGCCTCTTGCAGCACTGAGTCGCAAGAGCCCCATTCAATGGTCCATTGAGATTGTGAACAGTGGGAGTGAATGGAAAAGGGTTTCAAATGCTGGGCCAGCATTTATTGCCCATCCCTAGTTGCCCTTGAGAAGGTGGTGGTGAGCTGCCTTCTTGAGCCGCTGCAGTCCATGTGGTGTTGGTACACCCACAGTGCTGTTAGGGAGGGAGTTCCAGGATTTTGACCCAGCGACAGTGAAGGAACGGTGATATATTTCCAAGTCAGGATGGTGTGTTTATAGGATGGCAGTCTGTAACTCAATCGGTGATATTTTACAGTTTTATTGAGCAGTTCCATGGACCAAGTTTAAAAAAACGAAAGAGCATTTTGCAAATTGAAAATGCTGAAAATGAAAGACAGGTCAGAGGGTCATTCTTTCTGCATTAAGGACTGCAACAGTTTTGATAGAAAGCAGCAAAGCTGAATAAAATTATCTCCCATCTCAATCAGTGTTATATTACTGCTTTGCTGTGATAATCAGAGTTTGCACTGGGTTAAGAGCAGCTTGATTCTGAGGGCAGAGCTGTCACAGGCACTGTAGCAGTTTCTTCATTGGATTCCAAGTATCTTAAATCAATTCACTCCCATTTAATATCAGTGTGTTCAGCTTCTCCCAGACACCTGTTGTGAGGATGAAATTATTCAGTTTTAAAGGGGGATTGCTGTATTTTTTGTTATTACTGCCCTGTGGTTGTCTCAGTCTCCAACTCTTGCTAAGTCAGGTGATCCTGAAGAATTTCCGATGGGTTTTCAATTCGGGAGAAATCAAATCATATTTCCAACCTTCCTTCATGTAAATCTGGGAATGCAGGATGTTACTTTCACCTACAACAGAGTCCAGAGGGAATACTGCAGCACTAATGCGCCTCCTCCTGGTGAACAGCGCTGGGCACACTGCCAAGTTCTAGGAGCAGCAAATACACGACCCTAACCCCAAGGAGGTATCTGTTCAACTTTACTCACAAACCCTTTAATTTTACATCTCGTCTAATACAAAGCTCCCCCTCGCTCCCCATGCCCTTTAATTTCCCAGCCATCCTAATCCTGTCCTCTGGCTCGCTGCCCAATGTCCAGTCCACAGGGAGAACTATCACGTCCTGCTCTCAACTGTGAAATCTCCGCACTATTCCAGCATCATCCTGAACTGCAAACCATCTTTTTAAACCCCTCTTCCCTGTCCCCTCCAACCTCACCTCCAGCAACAAGTGTGAGAAGCTCATGGATTTCTCTGTCACCAAGATCAAGACCATCCAATCAGCTGCTTCTGTCATGTCCCAACCTTCCATTAGCCCATCTGGCCAAACTTCCTCTAAAGGTCCCCCCCCGCCCTAGTCTTAAATTTTCTCTAGTTTCTCTCCCATCACCCCTCACGCCCACCCTCACCTGAGCTCATCTTGTCCACAAGGCCCACCTCCTATTTCCTTGATCCTATTCCTGCTAAACTGATCACCCAACTTCCCATCCTGACCCCTATGTCAGCCAATATTGTAAGCTGTTCTCTCTCGCCAGCTGCTTCCCTCCCACCTTTAAATCTGCTGTCATCAGCTCTCTCCTCAAAAACCAACCCTTGACCCCACATCCTTACAAACTCCTGTCTCATCACCAACCTCCCTTTCCTCTCCGAAGTCCTTGAGCATGTTGTTGTCTCCCAAATCCATTCCCATCTTTCCCTGAAGTCCACTCTTGAACTACTTTAAACACAAGATCACAAGAAGTAAGAGCACAAGTAGACCATGAGGCCAATTGAACATGATCCACCTTTCGATATGATCATTATATTGGATGCTTTTGAAAAATGTTTGGAGTGCAGATGGTGAACTGCAGATGGAAGTCTCAAGCCCTAGGTTTCCCTGGCCAGCACTATCAGACCCCAAGGCACCACCTTTGCTGTATCCATAAGCTGGGATCCCATATCTCAGTTTCCCTCCTACCTTTTACCTGGAGAACTGATTGTTCATAAACCCTGGAAACTCAGTCCAATGCTTCAAAAACCCAGGACATGTCTACACTTCTCCTTGGTGGTTCAAGCCTGTGATCTCTAGTTCTGCCAAACTCTACTATTTCAGCTAATTCCCAGGTATCTTCCATTCCTTAATATCTTGCTGCATCCTGGTACATCTTTTCAATCACCTTCTTCTGTAGCCTACACATAAAGATCAGAGGTAAAGCTGAGCACATGACGAGACATATTATAATAAGCAGACCTCTACTTTATAGTGTTCATGGAAAAATAGACATGTTATTTGTGCTGCAAATCCTAGCTAGCTCCATGCTATGCACAAAATGCAATTATTTGTATGTTCTCATTTACCATTGGCAACTATCTAGTCGAATGCAACATTAAATCATTTTTAAACTCTCTCTTACAAGGAATAAGATAACATTTAGAAATTGCCTCAGCCTAGTGCTGGAAAATAGGATTAGAATAGTTAGGTACTTGTTTGACTGGCGCAGACTCGATGGACTGAAGGGTCTTTTTCTGTGCTGTAGACCTGTATGATTCTATTGCAGGCTGCAAAGAGATATAGATAGGTTAAGTTGAGTGGGCAAAGGTCTGGCAAATGGAGCGTAATGTGGGAAAATGTGAAATTGTCCATTTTGGTAGGAAGAATAAAAAAGAAGCTTATTATCTAAGTGGCGTGAGATTGCAGAACACTGAGGTGCAGAGGAAGTATAGTAGCAGCATGAAACAGCTAGCTTCACCTGTTGTTCCTGAGGTAGACTGGGCGCCTTTCAGGGCTGAAAGTGACGACCTTAGGCCTGTTCGTGAGTTTGTGTGATATACAATATGAAATGATCTGATCAGGATAGCTCATTATGCTGCAGGATTTCTTTGATGCCCCTATTTCAGCATCAAGCTTGCATAGTGAGCAAATGGCTTGGGCTCTGTTTATAAGGTTACTGATAAGACCAATCTTATAGCCTGTGGAAGTGTAAGAACCCCAATGTGATTTGATCCATTTATGCTGCTCTATTGCCTCAATAGATGACCGCACCATAAAAAATACCCTCTAGAAACACGTCCGCACTGCAAACTCACTTAAGCAGAAGCGGTTTGGCAGCACAATTAAATCTCTGACCATGTACTTTCGGAAGGCCAGGGGTTTGTTGTTGAGTGTGGCTTCAGTTTTGGTGTGTCTTCATCCCACTCCAAACAGGAAGAGGTATTTGCTGAGTTCAAACTCCTCTACTCCAAACTATCCCATCACAAACCAGCATCCAATGAAGGCACTGAATTCTTCAAAGCATGTCTAGCTGATCTGACATCTTTCAGGATACGGAATGACTTGGCTGATTTTCACGTGCAATGCAAATATCTGGTAGCATTCTGAGGCCTCAAGGCCAACCCAAGCATAAATATGCAGCACCTTCCAAACCCATGACTGCTACCATTGAGAAGGGCCGGGGAGCAGATAAATGGGATCACCACCTCTTCGAAGTTCCCCTCCAAGTCACTCACCATCCTGACTTGGAAATATATCACTGTTCCTTTGCTGTCACTGGGTCAAAATCCTGGAACTCCCTAACAGCACTGTGGGTGTACCTACACCACATGAACTGCAGTGGTTCAAGAAGGCAGCTCACCACCACCTTCTCAAGGGCAATTAGTGGTGAGCAATAAATACTGGCCAAGCCAGCGACTCCCACATCCTGTGAAAGAATGAAAAAGGTATGTAGACAAGTTGGAGAAGCTGGGGCTGTTCTCTTTGGAAGAGAAGGTTGAGAGGAGATTTGCTAAAGCTATTCAAAAAGATGAGGGGTCTGGACAGAGTAAATAGGGAGAAATTGTTCCCATTGTCAGAAGGATCAAGAACTCAAGGGCACAGATTCTGGGGAGGTGAAGGTGTAGTGATGGTGTCACTGGACTAGTAACCCAGAGACCCAGGGCAATGTTCTGGGGACCCGGGTTTAAATCGCACCACAACAGATGGTGAAATTTGAATTCAATTTTTTTTTAAATCTGGAATTAAAAGTCAAATGAAGTTTGGAATTAAAAGTCTATTCGTAACCATGAAACCGTTGTCATTAAAACATGTATCGTTTACTAACCTTACCTGGTCTGGCCTACATGTGACTCCAGACCCACAGCAATGTGGTTGACTCTTAAGTGCCCTCTGAAATGGCCTCGCAAGTCACTCAATTCTCAAGGGCAATTAGGGATGGGCAGTAAATGCTGGCCCAGCCAGTGAAGCCCAAATCCTTTAAACGAATAAAGAAAAAGGTAATTGACAAAGAAACCAATGATGATATGAGGAAAATCTTTTTCACGCAGCGAGTAGGATCTGGAATGCACTGCCTGAGAATGTGGTGGAGGTAGGATCAATCGGGCATTCAAAAGAGAATTGGATCAATATCTGTAGAGAAAAAATTTGCACAACGAGAGGAAAGGGAGGAGCATGGGAAGAGGTGAGCTGCTTACAGAGAGCTAGCACAGGCATGATGAGCTGAATGGCCTCCTCATCCTAGTCCTAAATGATTGATCCTTTATCCTGAGATTATGATTCCTAGTTCCACTCTCTCCAGTCTGTAATGTAATGAGATGGGATTAATTAATGATCTCATAGTAAAGGATCCTCTAGGGAAGAGTGATCATAACATGTAGAATTTCAGGTTCAGTTTGAGAGTGAGAAACCTCAGTCCCACACTAGTGTTCTGGAGTTAAACAAAGGTAACTACATAGGGATGAGGGCAGATTTGGCCCTAGTGGACTGGACAGGAAGACTTCAAAGTAGGACAGTTGTTGAACAGTGGCAGATATTTAAGGAGATATTCAATTCCTCCCAAGAAAAATATATTCCAAAGAGGAAGAAAGATGGTAAGAGGAGGGAAAAAGCATCCATGGCTAAGCAAGGAAGTTAAAGATAACATAAAGGCAAAAACTAAGGGATACCAAATTGCGAAGGTCAGTGGCAGGCTGGAAGATCGGGAAACTTTAAAGATTAACTAAGGGTAACTAAAAAATAATTAAAAGAGCAAAGGTAAATTATGAAAGAAAACGAGCACAAAATGTAAAAACTGATAGCAAAAGCTTCTACAAGTGTATAAAAGGAAAGAGAGCAGCTAAAGTGAATGTTGGTCCCTTGGAGGACGAGACCGGGGAGTTAATAATGGGCAACGCAGAAATGGCAGAGACGCTTAATCAATATTTTGCCTCAGTTTTCACAGTGGAGGACACTAGTGCCACCCCAATGGTTTCAGGTAGGGCAGAGAATATAGAGAAGGAGGAACTTAGAACAATCAGCAACACTAGAGAAAAAGTACTGAGCAAACTATTGGGATTAAAGGGTGACAAGTCCCCAGGACCTGATGGCCTACATCCCAGGGTCTTAAAGGAAGTAGCAGCGGAGATAGTGGATGCATTGGTAATAATATTCCAAAATTACCTGGATTCTGGAAAGGTTCCAGTGGTTTGGAAAAATGCTAATATAACGCTCTTATTCAAAAAAGGGGGGAGGCAGAAAGTAGGAAACGATAGACCAGTTAGTTTAACGTCTGTCGTTGGGAAATTGTTGGAATCCATTATTAAGGAAGTAGTAATGGGGCATTTGGAAAGTCAAAATGCAATCCATCAGAGCCAGCATGGTTTTGTGAAGAGTGAATCATGTTTGACTAATTTGCTAGAGTTCTTTGAAGATGCGACAAGCAAAGTGGATAATGGGGATCCTGTAGATGTAGTATATCTGAACTTTCAGAAGGTCTTTGATAAGGTGCCACACAAAAGATTAATACACAAGATAAGATCACATGGAGGTAGGGGTAATATATTAGCTTGGATAGAAGATTGGCTAACCAACAGAAAACAGAGAGTTGGGATAAATGGGTCTTTTTCTGGATGGCAAGCTGTAACTAGTGGGGTGCCACAAAGTTCGGTCCTTGGGCCCCAACTATTTACAATCTATATTAATGACTTGGATTCAGGGATAGAAGGTACCACAGCTAAATTTTCAGATGACACCAAAATAGGTGGGAAAGTAAGTTGCAATGAAGAAATAAGAAATTTACAAATGGATATGGACAGGTTAGGTGAATCGGCCAAAATTTAGCAGATGGAGTTTAATGTGGATAAGTGTGAGGTTATCCATTTTGGTCGGAAGAATAAAAAGGCGGCTTATTATTTATATGGAGAGAAACTTCAGAATGCTTCAGTGCAGAGGGATCTGGGTGTCCTCGTGAATGAATCGCTGAAAGCTAGAATGCAGGTACAGCAGGTAATAAGGAAGGCAAATGGAATTTTGGCATCTATTGCTAAAGGAATAGAGTATAAAAATAGGGAAGTGTTGTTGCAACTGTACAAGGCATTGGTGAGACCGCACCTGGAATACTGTGCACAGTTTTGGTCCCCTTACTTGAAGGATGTAGTTGCATTGGAGGCGGTTCAGAGGAGGTTCATTAGATTGATTCCAGAGATGCGGGGCTTGTCTTATGAGGAGAGATTGAGCAGTTTAGGCCTATACTCACTAGAGTTTAGAAGGGTGAGAGGAGATGTAATTGAGGTATATAAGATGCTAAAGGGAATAGACAAAGTAGACGTGGAGCGGATGTTTCCCCTTGTGGAACATTCTAGAATGAGAGGCCTTGGTTTTAGGCTAAGGGGTGGTAGATTTAAATCAGAGATGAGGAGGAATAACTTTTCTCCAACGGGCCTGAATCTGTGGAATTCACGACCTCAGAGTGCAGTGGATGCCGGGACGCTGAATAAATTTGAGGAGGAGATAGACAGAATTTTTATTAGTAACGGGTTGAAAGGTTATGGGGAGAGGGCGGGAAATTGGAGTTGAGGCCGAAATGAGATCAGCCATGATTGTATTGAATGGTGGGGCAGGCTCGAGGGGCTGAATTACCTACTCCTGCTCCTAGTTCTTAGGTTCTTGTGTCTGGGGAAACAGGCTTTCAGCATCGATCCTGTCAAGTCCTCTCGGAATGTTATGCATTTCAGTGTGTTAACCTCTTTTTATTCTAAACTCCAGAGAGTATGGGCCTTTCTACTCGAGAGGATGGGACTGGGGAATAATAATGGGAAACAAGGAAATGGCAGAGACTTTGTACAAGTAGTTTGTACCTGTCCTCACAGTGGAAAACACAGAAAGCATCCAAAGAATAATGGAAAATCAAGAGGCAGAAGAGAGGGAGGAACTTAAAACAACCATTATAATTAGAGAAAAATACTAGGGAACCTAATGGGACTAAAGGCTGATAAGTCCCCAGGACTGGACGGTCTGCATCCGAGGGTCCTAAAAGAAGTGGCTGCAGAAATTGTGGAGGGATTGGTTATAATCTTCCAAAATTGCCCAGATTCTGGAAAGATCCCAGCAGATTGGAAAAACAGCAAATGTAACACCTCTGTTCACAAAAAGAGGGAGACAGAAAGCAGAAACTATAGGCCAGTTAGTCTGACATCTACCATTGGGGAAATGCTAGAATCCATAATTAAGGAGGTAGTAGCAGAACATTCAGAAAATCCTAATACAATCAGAGTCAACATGGTTTTGTGAAAGGGAAATCATGTTTGACTAATTTATTAGAGTTCTTTGAGACTGTAACAAGCAGGATGGATAAAGGGGAACCAGTAGATTTAGATTATTTGGATTTCCAAAAGGCACTTGGAAGGAGCAATTTGACAAGGAAGTATTCAATGAATGGCATGACACTAGGAAGTTCTGAGGAACAAAGGGACCTTGGCGTGTGTGTCCATAGATCTCTGAAGGCGGAGGGGCATGTTAGTGGGGTGGTGAAAAAGGCATATGGGACACTTGCCTTTATCAATCAAGGCATAGATTCCAAAAGTAGGGAGGTCATGTTAGAGTTGTATAGAACCTTGGTGAGGCCACAGTTGGAGTACTGTGTGTAGTTCTGGTCGCCACATTATAGGAAGGATGCGATTGCACTGGAGAGGATGCAGAGGAGATTCACCAGGATGTTGCCTGGGATGAAACATTTAAGTTATGAAGAGAGGTTGGATAGACTTGGGTTGTTTTCGTTGGAGCAGAGAAGACTGAGGGGTGACCTGGTTGAGGTGTACAATATTATGAGGGGCATGGACAGGGTGAATAGGGAGCAGCTGTTCCCCTTAGTTGAAGGGTCAGTCACAAAGGGGCATAAGTTCAAGGTGAGGGGCAGGAGGTTTAGGGGGGATGTGAGGATAAACGTTTTTACCCAGAGGGTGGTGAGGGTCTGGAATGCGCTGCCTGGGAGGATGGTGGAGGCGGGTTGCCTCACATCCTTTAAAAAGTACCTGGATGAGCACTTGGCACATCATAACATTCAAGGCAATGGGCCAAGTGCTGGTAAATGGGATTAGGTAGGTAGGTCAGGTGTTTCTCACGTGTCGGTGCAGACTCGATGGGCCGAAGGGCCTCTTCTGCACTGTGATTCTGTGATAAGCCATGATCTTATTGAATGGTGGAACAGGCTTGAGGGGCTGAGTGGCCTGCTCCTGCTCCTAATGTGTATGCTCATACATATGTAAAACTCTTCACCCCCTTGTTTATCGAGAGTCTATCTACCTCTGCCTTAAAGGTATTCGAGGGCTCTGCCTCAACCACCCTTTGAGGAAGAAAATTCCAAAGTCTCACAACCCTCAGAGAGAGAAAAAAATCCTTACCTCTGTCTTATAGGTGATCCCTAATTTTAAACAGTGACCCCTAGTTCTAGATTCTCCCACAAGAGGAAACATCCTCTCCACATCCACCCTGTCGAGAACCCTCAGGATTTTAAAGGTTTCAATCAAGTCACCTCTTACTCTTCTAAACTCCAGCAGATACAAGCCTAGTCTTTCCATCTTTTCCTCAAAAGACAAGCCATCTATTCCAGGTATTAGTCTGGTAAACCTTCCCTGAACTGCTTCTAACGTATTTTCAGCTTTCCTTAAATAAGGAGACCAGTACTGTACACAATACTCCAGATGTGGTCTCACCAATGCCCTGTACAACTGATTCATAACCTCCCTACTTTTGTATTCAATTATTTGCAATAAACAATAACATTCTACTGGAGTGCTTTGTTTGGCTGCAGTCGAGTGCTTCAGTTGGAGTTTGGTGACTGATGGAATTTAAAGGTTAATTTAAGGGTTAAATTCTATCTAAAGTTTAGTCTTTCACTAATTTAACATTTAATTAAAAGTTGCTGTTAGGGTTGGAAGGAGGTGAGTTTTAGTCCAGCCTTAAAACAGGGCTCATATAGGCTCAGCTTGCAGCTGAAACTAGTTAGATAACTGGCTTAATCAGGTTTTCAGCAGCTAGGTTCAGAAAGTATAAAAGTAGGCTATCTTAGAGTGCTGACTGTGTCTGCATCGGAGTGCTATTTTTGGCTGCAGTCGAGTGCTTCAGTTGGAGTTTGGTGACTGAGGGAGTTGAGGGAGAAGGTGCTCCTTTCCTTTTCTACCTTTCCTCAGAAAGACAAGGGTGGCCTTGGAAAGTAGGAACTGGTGAGTAAGGTAGAAAATTGTATTATTTTTAAAGTTGCTATGCTTGGATTTAACTGAGAAGTGCCTGGAATAAGGGAAATTTAGGGCCAATGTAATATAGTAATATAAACAATCCAAAAGTAGAATAAAGTTAACATAAGGGAAGTAGAGTTAAGACATGGCCGAGCAGCTCAGTCAAGTGTCCTGTTATATGTGCGAAGTCCTGGACGTTATCACTGTCCTAGATAACCACATGTGCAGGAAGTGTCACCAGCTACAGAACATTGAGCTCCGGGTTTTGGAGGTCGAGCGGTGGCTGGAGTCACTGTGGCACATCCACGAGGCTGAGAGCTGCGTGGATAGCATGTTCAGAGAGGTGGTCACACCACAGCTTAGGAGCCTGGAGGCAGAAAGGGAATGGGTGACCACTAGGCAGTCCAAGAGAAGTAGGAAGGCAGCGCAGCAGTCCCCTGGGGTCCCGCTCACAAATCAGTTTTCCATTTTGGAAGCTGGTGAGGACACTAGCTCCTCAGAGGAGTGCAGTCAGAGCAAAGATTGTGGCACCACAAGTAGCTCGGCTGTACAGGAGGGGAGGAAGAAGAAAGGAAGAGCTATAGTGATAGAGGGTTCATTGGTAAGGGAAGTAGACAGGCATTTCTGTGGCTGCAGACGTGACTCCAGGATGGTATGTTGCCTCCCTGGTGCCAGGGTCAAGGATGTCACAGAATGGCTGCAGGACATTCTTCTGGGGGAGGGTGATCAGATAGAGGTTGTGGTCCACATTGGTACCAATGACTTAGGTAGGAAAGGGGGTGTGGTCCTGCGATCAGAATTTAAGGAGCTAGGTGGAAAATTAGCAAGCAGAACCTCTAATGTAGCAATCTCCAGATTGCTCCCAGTGCCACTTGCCAGTGAGTACAGAAATAGGAGGATAAGTTATATGAAGGTGTGGCTGGAAAGATGATGCAGGAGTGAGGGCTTTAGACTCCTGGGACATTGGAACTGGCTCTGGGGGAGATGGCACCTGTACAAGCCGGACAAGTTGCACCTGAACAGAGCTGGGACTGAGTTCCTCGCGGGGTATTTTGCTAGTGCTGTTGGGAGGGCTTTAAACTAAGACAGCAGGGGTCTGTGAACCAAGAAACAATATTAGAGAGGAATACCAGGGTGCACAAAATATTGGGAGGAACAGATAGCACTAGTAAGAGAATAGTAAGTTAATAGGTAAAGTTGGGGAGAGGGAGAAAGTAACAAAATCTAAATCAGGGTTACTATGCAGGTATGTGAATGAACAGAGTATAGTAAATAAGATTGGGGAGTTACAGGCACAGATTGCCATGTGGAAATATGATATTGTGGGGATAACAGACCTGGCTCAAGGAAGAGCAAGGCTGGGTGCTGATGAATGGGTATTTATCAGTGAAGAGTGTGTAACAGACATCAGCAAAATAAGACCATCAAATGTCGAGCCAAGCTACATGGTCAGATGATGAAAATAACTAGAATATTGATACACAGAATAAGCAGACATTCGTACAGTGAACATTAAGGAATGTATTGACCCTGTGGTACCAAAAGAAGCCTTTGCCACTGTCCAGGTTATATGCCCACGGATATGGTGTCAACATTATCTCTCCGCAAATATCTAATTATTTATAATCTATTTGCAAAACTGGATGCTCATGCAGGTGCAAACATCCTTCCAGCTTATACACTGAAATATATCTACCCTCCGGGGCAAGTGATGATTTGACCAACCATTCCCAAACTCACTGCATATGTTGTCCAGGAGATTCCATCCCTGGGATCCATTACATTCAAATGTTGCTACAAAAATCCACCCAGGTCACCCCGGAGATTTTATATTGTGGATACAATGGGTGAAGTGAGCACAGGCTTCCCAGTGTGCAGGGGCCTGTCCTTGTGAGCACAGGCCTCCCAGTGTGCAGGGGCCTGTCCTTGTGAGCACAGGCCTCCCAGTGTGCAGGGGCCTGTCCTTGTGAGCACAGGCTTCCCAGTGTGCAGGGGCCTGTCCTTGTGAGCACAGGCCTACCAGTGTGCAGGGGCCTGTCCTTGTGAGCGCAGGCCTACCAGTGTGCAGGGGCCTGTCCTTGTGAGCACAGGCCTCCCAGTGTGCAGGGGCCTGTCCTTGTGAGCACAGGCCTCCCAGTGTGCAGGGGCCTGTCCTTGTGAGCACAGGCTTCCCAGTGTGCAGGGGCCTGTCCTTGTGAGCACAGGCTTCCCAGTGTGCAGGGGCCTGTCCTTGTGAGCACAGGCTTCCCAGTGTGCAGGGGCCTGTCCTTGTGAGCACAGGCTTCCCAGTGTGCAGGGGCCTGTCCTTGTGAGCACAGGCCTACCAGTGGCAGGGGCCTGTCCTTGTGAGCACAGGCCTCCCAGTGTGCAGGGGCCTGTCCTTGTGAGCGCAGGCCTCCCAGTGTGCAGGGGCCTGTCCTTGTGAGCACAGGCCTCCCAGTGTGCAGGGGCCTGTCCTTGTGAGCACAGGCCTACCAGTGGCAGGGGCCTGTCCTTGTGAGCACAGGCTTCCCAGTGTGAAGGGGCCTGTCCTTGTGAGCACAGGCCTACCAGTGGCAGGGGCCTGTCCTTGTGAGCACAGGCCTCCCAGTGTGCAGGGGCCTGTCCTTGTGAGCACAGGCTTCCCAGTGTGAAGGGGCCTGTCCTTGTGAGCACAGGCCTACCAGTGGCAGGGGCCTGTCCTTGTGAGCACAGGCCTCCCAGTGTGCAGGGGCCTGTCCTTGTGAGCGCAGGCCTCCCAGTGTGCAGGGGCCTGTCCTTGTGAGCACAGGCCTCCCAGTGTGCAGGGGCCTGTCCTTGTGAGCACAGGCCTCCCAGTGTGTAGGGGCCTGTCCTTGTGAGCACAGGCTTCCCAGTGTGCAGGGGCCTGTCCTTGTGAGCACAGACCTCCCAGTGTGCAGGGGCCTGTCCTTGTGAGCACAGGCCTCCCAGTGTGCAGGGGCCTGTCCTTGTGAGCGCAGGCCTCCCAGTGTGCAGGGGCCTGTCCTTGTGAGCACAGGCCTACCAGTGGCAGGGGCCTGTCCTTGTGAGCACAGGCCTACCAGTGGCAGGGGCCTGTCCTTTCTTACCACCCATGGTATTGTCAGAACAATGAGCACAGGGAGCACCATTGAAAACTCTGTGCTTACACTGAGAAAAGACCACCTAACTTTGCAGCACAGATCATCAGCTGACAGGCTACGTAGCACGGTCTGAAACAAATACGTATACTGGTTCCAAACTTGCAAACTTCACCCGACTGGAACCACTACAGAACGAGCATTCTCACTCATCAATTCTCCCAGCTGTAAGAGGTGCCTTAACTGAAAAACAGGGTGGGGTGAGAGATGTCCACGACTAGCATGTCAGCATCAAATTACCCGACCACAATGCCAGACAAAATGTTTCAGTACGAAACCCAACCGATGGCACATGGAATCCAATACAAATCGTCAGTATGTGCCCAGAGTTAAAATCATATTAAGTACAAACAACAAGTGACATGACAGTGTTAATGAAACAAATAGCAAATCAGACAAATAACACAACAGAAACATGGTCTAAGACACAACCCAAAATTGCACCCCAACAACAAACACTTAAGGCAATCTCAAACCAAGGTCACAATGACTAAGTCTTGACATATGAGTAAACCAGCAATACACATCAGAAACTCATAACTTTATTGCCCTGTAGAGGATATATCCAAACACAACATACTTTTTTTTTGATGTAGTGTAAATAGTTTTTGATTCTTAAAGGATGGAACTTTAATTTAGAAGAAAAGGGGATGTTTAAAGTACATGTACTGTTAAGGGAGCATTTCCTAAAGTGCAATCTATCACTACACACCACATGGCAGGATGTGATGTATAAGCCCATGACTCTGTAGACAGAGTACATCAGCAGTCCTCTAGGTCAGATGTGTCTACAGAGCCTTCCAGTTACCATTCTCTGTATAGAGACTTGTCTTCAAATAAAGAACACACATTATTGTTTTACCAATCCTTGTATGATTGATTGGTACGTTTGCAGTAAACAGAAGGATGCAGCAACTTACTCAGACTGTCCTCATAGGATAGACTCTTCCCAGGAAACAATTCAGTTAGCATTTGTTGCACTCCCTCTAGGGCAAGATGTCCTTCCTTTGGTAAAGGGACCAAAACTGTACACAATATTTTAAGTGAAGCCTTACCAAATCTCAGTATAATTTTAACAAGGCTTCTTTACTTTTATACTCCAATCCCCTTGTATTAAAGGCTAACAGAATGTTTGCTTTCCTAACTGCTTGCGATACCTGAATATTACCCCTCAGTGATTCATGCAGGAGGACTTTCAAATCCAAAATCCTCCGAATTCCAAAATTTACTGATATCTCACCTTTTAAAAACTATTCTGCTTTTCCATTCTCCCTGTCATAGTGAATACGCTAACAACCCCACATTACACTGCACTTGTCAATTTTCTGATTAACCATTACATCCCTGTGCTACCTCTTTTGTGTCTGCACTGCTTATTTTCATACTTAGCTTTCTATCATCTGCAAACTTGGATTTTTACTATTGATTCCCTAACCAAGTCATTAATATTAACTATAAATGGCTCAGGCCACCCAATTAGTTACACCAGCCACTGGTCATATCCTTAAATATTCTACTCAGCCTAATCCCATTATTTGGACACATCACCCATTCTCGATTTCATATGATACGTGATGCTCTCAGTGAGTTTAAGGACAAGACCTTACGCGTATTTACAGCTACCTCACAAGATGAAAATTGTTGCTGAATTCTGTGATAAATGGAAATATTGTATTTACTGTAAAGGCAATGGAAAGGCTGGAGACATTAATGGTGTGTGACTGCTCCCTACTGGATAGAGCTGGAAACTGCAGAGAAATAGAGCAGAATATTTTATTCATTAATAAAATGTAGGCATCACAGGCTAGGCCAACATTTATTGTCCATCCCTAATTGCCCTTGAGAAGGTGGTGGGTGAGCTGCCTTCTTGAAATGCTGCAGTCCATGTGATGTAGGTACATCCACTGTGCTGTTAAGGAGGGAGCTCCAGGATTTTGACCCAGTGACAGTGAAGGAACGATGATATATTTCCAAGTCAGGATGGTGAGTGACTTGGAGGGGAACTTCCAGGTAGATGGTGGTGTTCCCATGTGTCTGCTGCCCTTGTCCTTCTAGATGGTAGAGGTCACGGGTTTGGAAGGTGCTGTCGAAGGAGCCTTGGTGAATGCAGTGCATCTTGTAGATGGTACACACTGTTGCTACTGTGTGTTGGTGGTGGAGGGAATGAATGTTTGTGGATGGGGTGCCAATCAAGCAGGGCTGCTTTGTCCTGGATGGTGTCAAGCTTCTTGAGTGTTGTTGGAGCTGCACTCATCCAGGCAAGTGGGGAATATTCCATCATTATACATCTTTATACATTAATGATCTAGAAGAAAGAACTGAGGGTATCCTGGCTAAGTTTGCAGATGATACAAAGATAGGTGGAGGGACAGGTAGTATTGAGGAGGCGGGGAGGCTGCAGAAGAATTTGGACAGGTTAGGAGAATGGGCAAAGAAGTGGCAGATGGAAAACAACATGGGGAAGTGTGAGGTCATGCACTTTGGTAGGAAGAATAGAGGCATAGACTATTTTCTAAATGGGGAGAGAATTCAGAAGTCTGGAGTGCAAAGGGACTTGGGAGTCCTAGTGCAGGATTCTCTTAAGGTTAACTTGCAGGTTGAGTCGGTAGTTAGGAAGGCAAATGCAATGTTGGCATTTATTTCAAGAGGACTAGAATATAAAAGCAGGGATGTGCTGCTGAGGCTTTATAAGGCTCTGGTCAGACCACATTTAGAATATTGTGAGCAATTTTGGGCCCCGTATCTCAGGAAGGATGTTCTGGTCCTGGAAAGAGTCCAGTGTAGGTTCACGAGAATGATCCCAGGAATGAAAGGCTTAACATATGAGGAACGTTTGAGGACTCTGGGTCTATACTCGATGGAGTTTAGAAGGATGAGGGGGGATCTGATTGAAACTTACAGAATACTGAAAGGCCTGGATAGAGTGGACGTGGGGAAGATGTTTCCATTAGTAGGAGAGACTAGGACCTGAGGGCACAGCCTCAGAGTAAAGGGAAGAACAGAGATGAGGAGAAACTTCTTTAGCCAGAGAGTGGTGAATCTATGGAATTCATTGCCACAGAAGGCTGTGGAGGCCAAGTCATTGAGTGTATTTAAGACCAAGACAGATAGGCTCTTGATTGGTAAGGGGATCAAAGGTTACGGAGAGAAGGCAGGAGAATAGGGTTGAGAAACTTATCAGTCGTGATTGAATGGCGGAGCAGACTCGATGGGCCGAATGGCCTAATTTCTGCTCCTATGTCTTATGATCTTATCACACTCTTGACTTGTGCCTTGTAGATGGTGGACAGGCTTTGAGGAGTCAGGAGATGAGTTCCTTGTCGCAGGATTCCTAGTCTCTGACCTGGTCTTGTAGCCACAGTATTTACATGGCTCGTCCAGTTCACTTTGTGATCAATGGTAACCCCCAGGATGTTGACGGTGTCGGATTCAGCAATGGTAATAATATTGAGTGTCAATGGGAGATGGTTGGATTCTGCCTTGTTGGAGATGGTCATTGCCTGGCAGTTGTGCGGCAATTGTTTTTATTCATTCACGGAATGTGGGCTTGGCTGGCTGCGCCATCATTTATTGCCCATCCCTAGTTGCCCCTGAGAAGGTGGTGGGTGAGCTGCCTTATTGAACCGCTGCAGTCCATGTGGTGTAGGTACACCCACTGTGCTGTTAGGGAGGGAGTTCCAGGATTTTGATCCAGCGACAGTGAAGGAACGGTGATATATTTCCAAGTCAGGATGGTGAGTGACTTGGAGGGGAACTTCCAGGTGGTGGTGTTCCCATCTATCTGCTGCCCTTGTCCTTCTGGATGGTAGTGGTTGTGGGTTTAGAAGATGCTGCCTAAGGAGCCTTGGTGAACGCCTGCAGTGCATCTTGTAGATGGTACAGACTGCTGTTAGTGGGTGGCGAAGGTGAAGGGAGTGAATGTTTGTGGATGTGGTGCCAGTCAAGCGGGGCTGCTTTGTCCTGGATGGTGTCAAGCTTCTTAAGTATTTTGGGAGCTGCACTCATCCAGGGCAAGTGGGGAGTATTCTGTCACACTCCTGACTTGTGCCTTGTAGATGGTGGGCAGGCTTTGGGAAGTCAAGGGGTGAGTTACTCTTTGCAGGATTCCTAGCCTCTGACCTGCTCTTATAGCCACAGTATTTAAATGGCAAGTCCAGTTCAATTTCTGGTCAATGGTAACCCCTAGGATGTTCATAGTGGGGGATTCAGTGATGGTAATGCCATTGAACATCAGATGGCGTTGATCGGTTCTCTCTTGTTGGAGATGGTCATTACCTGACACTTGTGTGGTGTGAATGTTACTTGCCACTTGTCAGCCCAAGCCTGGATATTGTCCAGGTCTTGCTGTATTTGGACATGGATTGCTTCAGTATCTGAGGAGTTGTGAATGGTGCTGAACATTCTGTAATCATCAGTGAACATACCCACTTCTGACCTTATGATGGAAGGAAGGTCATTGATGAAGCAGCTGAAGATGGTTGGGCCGAGGACACTACCCTGAGGAACTCCTGCAGTGATGTCCTGGAGCTGAGATCTCCAACAACCACAACCATCTTCCTTTGTGCTGGGTATGACTCCAATCAGCGGAGAGTTTTCCCTTGATTCCCTTTGACTCGGTTTTGCTGGGGCTCCTTGATGCCACACTCGGTCAGATGCAGCTTTGATGTCAAGGGCAATCACTCTCACCTCACCTTGGAAGTTCAGCTCTTTTGTCCATGTTTGAACCAAGGCTGTAATGAGGTCAGGAGCTGAGTGGCCCTGGCAGAACCCAAACTGGTCATTAATGAGCAGGTTATTGCTCAGTAAGTGCCACTTGATAGCACTGTTGATGACCCCTTCCATCACTTTACTGATGACCAAGAGTAGGGTGATGGGGCAGTGATTGGCCAGGTTGGATTTGTCCTGCCTTTTGTGTACAGGACATACGTGGGCAATTTTCCATATAGCCGGGTAGATGCCAGTGTTGTAGCTGTACTGGAACAGTTTGGCTAGGGGCGCAGCAAGTTCTGGAGCACAAGTCTTCAGTACTATTGCCGGAATATCGTCAGGGCCCATAGCCTTTGCAGTATCCAGTGCCTTCAGCCATTTCCCGATATCGCGTGGAGTGAATTGAATTAGCTGAAGACTGGCATCAGTGATGCTGGGGACCTCCGGAGGAGGCCGAGGTGGATCATCCACTCGGCACTTCTGGCTGAAGATTGTTGCACATACCTACCGTTTGCACTGATGTGCTGGGCTCCTCCACCATTGAGGATGGGGATATTTGTGGAGCCTCCTCTTTCAGTGAGTTGTTTAATTGTCCACCACCATTCACAACTGGATGTGGCAGGACTGCAGAGCTTAGATCTGATCCCTTGGTTGTGGGATTGCTTAGCTCTGTCTATCACTTGCATGCCAAACAGCATAAGCAGCAAGTAGTCCTGTGTTATAGCTTCACCAGGTTGACACCTCATTTTTAGGTATGCCTGCTGCTGCTCCTGGCATGTCCTCCTGCACTCTTCATTGAACCAGGCTTGATCCCCTGGCTTAATGGTAATGGTAGAGTGGGGGATATGCCAGGCCATGGGGTTAGATTGTGTTAGAGTACAATTCTGCTGCTGCTGATGGTTCACAGTGCCTCAAGGATGCCCAGTTTTGAGTTGCTAGATCTGTTCGAAATCTTTTCTATTTAGCACAGGGTCGTGTGATGGAGGATATCCTCAATGTGAAGACAACAACTGTACGGTGGTCACTCCTACCGATACTGTCATGGACAGGTGCATCTGTGACAGGCACGTTGGTGAGGATGAGGTCAAGTATGTTTTTTCCCTCTTGTTGGTTCCCTCACCACCTGCCGCAGACCCAGTCTACCAGCTATGTCCTATAGGACTCGGCCAGCTCGGTCAGTAGTGGTGCTACCGAACCACTCTTGGTGATGGACATTCTGTGCCCTTGCCACCCTCAGTGCTTCCTCCAAGTGATGTTCAACATGGAGGAGGCACTGATTCATCAGCTGAGGGAGGGCGGTACGTGGTAATCAGCAGGAGGTTTCCTTGTCCCTGGTGCCATGAGACTTCTTGGGGTCTGGGGTCCATGTTGAGGATTCCCAGGGCAACTCCCTCCTGACTGTACACCACTGTGCAGCCACCTCTGCTGGGACTGTCCTGCCGGCAGGGATAATGATTGTGGTGTCAGGGGACATTATCTGTAAGATATGATTCATGCCCCCAGATGCTAGTAAGGAGGACTTTAGTTAGGAGGCTGAGGTTGCCGTTGTCGTTTCCAGTGCCTAGGTTGATGCCGGGTGGTCCGTCCAGTTTCATTCCTTTTTTGTGACTTTGTAGCGGTTTGACACAACTGAGTGGCTTGCTCAGCCATTTCAGAGGGTGTTTAAGAGTCAACCACGTTAGGTCTGGAGTCACATGTAGGCCAGACCAGATGAGGACTACAGGTTTCCTTCCCTAAAGGGCAGTAGTGAACCAGATGGGTTTTTACAACAATTGACAATGGTTTCATGGTCATCATCAGACTTATAATTCCAGATTTTTATTGAATTCAAATTCCACCATCGGCGTTTGAACCCAGGTCCCAAGAGCATTACCCTGGGTCTTTCAATTACTAGTCTTGAAACAATACCACTATGCCATCGCCTCCCCTTAAATTATTAGCCCAATCCTGAATGTTGTCCAGATCTTATTGCACATGGACACAAGCTACTTCAGTATCTGAGTCGCCACGAATGGTGCTGAACATTGTGAAATCATCAGCGAACATCCCTACTCCTGACCTTATGATGGAAGGAAGGTCATTGATGAAGCAGCTGAAGATGGTTGGGCCGAGGACACTACCCTGAGGAACTCCTGCAGTGATGTCCTGGAGCTGAGATGACTGACCTCCAACAACCACAACCATCTTCCTTTGTGCTGGGTATGACTCCAACCCGCGGAGAGTTTCCCCCCCGATTCCCATTGACTCCAGTTTTGCTGGGGCTCCTTGATGCCACACTCAGGTCAAATGCGGCCTTCACATCAAGAGCAGTCACTCATGCCTCACCTCTGGAGTTCAGCTCTTTTGTCCATGTTTGAACCAAAGCTGTAAAAAGTCAGGAGCTGAATGACCCTGGCAGAACCCAAACTGGACGTCAGTGAAGTTATTGCTATGCAAGTGCTGCTTGATAGGACTGTCGATGACCCCTTCCATCACTTTACTGATGATCAAGAGTAGACGGATGGGGCGGTAATTGGCTGGAGTGGGTTTGTCCTGCTTTTTGTGTACAGGACATACCTGTACAATTTTCCACATTGCTGGGTAGATGTCAGTGTTGTAGCTGTAATGGAACAGCTTGGCTAGGGGCTTGGTAAGCTCTGGAGCACAAGTCTTCAGTACTACAACTGGAATGTTGTCAGGGCCCCTAATTATTGCCAAGTCCAGTGCCTTCAGCCATTTTCTGATATCACTTGGAATGAATCGAATTAACTGAAGGCTGGCATCTGTTATGCTGGGGACCTCAGGAAGAGGTTGAGATGGGTCATCCTCTGACAACTTCTAGCTGAAGATTGCTTCAAATGCTTCAGCTTTATCATTTGCACTGATGGGCTTGGCTCAAATTCAGCATGTGACAGGCACTGAATTTCCCAGGATGCATCAGCAGGCAGATAACTGTAATGCTAGAACATTTGTCCTTAGTTTCTTGCAGTATCTGCTCGAATGTTCTTACCCCCCTCAATTGCTTAGAAGGGAAACTCGTGGCTGTGTCAGAAAACTTACTTCAGGCAAACTTATGAGATAAAAACAAAAAACTGCGGATGCTGGAAATCCAAAACAAAAACAGAATTACCTGGAAAAATTCAGCAGATCTGGCAGCATCGGCGGAGAAGAAAAGAGTTGATGTTTCGAGTCCTCATGACCCTTCAGCAGAGAGATTTCGTTTTAAACAGAGAATGTCTTTGTGTATTTCTCTGAGAGAGACCAGCAGATTGAGAGAGAGAATTGCAATGCCTTTCCACATTCTAATTTTAGTTCATTTATTTTTAAAAACATTGAATTTTCAAACAAGTTTAAAACCTACTATCTCACGCACACTGGCACCTTAGCATGGCCTGGTAACTGAGGGGATAGTGTCACTGCTCATGGCAGAGAGTCAGGTTATGAAAGCAGGAGGTAAAAGCTAGGTTTACAATTGCAGCAAAATTTCAATAGTTTACAGATGTAAACTTTGTGTGCATGACATTGCAGAGGGTGTTTCTTAGCAAGTACTTGAAGTTTACTGTGTGGACTGAGTTTCATGAGGTTTGGACAGTGGAACAGGTGAGGATCCACTTCCCTTGATGGAGGAGGAAGGCAAAGTCAAGAATCTGGCTTGTTGTGACATTATACATTTTATTATCAATGGGCTATGCATTTGTAAAAAATGTGCAATATACAGATTTGATACAAAACAAGTCTGTACACATACAATTAAAAAGTGCAAATAACCTCGACCCCATGAGCTGATTTACTGTTAGGTTTGGGAGGTCTGGGAGCACAGAAACAAGAGTTACAATCAGAGTCATTATTAAAAGTAACTGAGAGCTACTTGCATTGATACATCATCCCTCTTACACATCAAAGCACTTCACAGGTAATGAATTACTCAAATAGTCACCATCAAAATAGGCAAATGCAGTAGCCATTTGGTTTATATACAGCAAGATTATACAAACAGCAACAAGACAATCAGTGACGATGATAAAGAGAGGAATACTGGTCTAGGATACCAGGTGAACTGCTCTGCTCTTCAAATAGAGGCCAGGAGATTGTTAACGTCTACCTGCGTCTTGGATCTGATCTGCACACAATGTTAGCAAGACAAGAGCTTCAAATCTGGGACTTCAAGGAAAGGGGGGAGGTAAACGGGGCGGGGGAGGTAAACGGGGCGGGGGAGGTAAACGGGGCGGGGGAGGTAAACGGGGCGGGGGAGGTAAACGGGGCGGGGGAGGTAAACGGGGCGGGGGAGGTAAACGGGGCGGGGGAGGGTAAACGGGGCGGGGGAGGCTAAACGGGGCGGGGGAGGCTAAACGGGGCGGGGGAGGCTAAACGGGGCGGGGGAGGCTAAACGGGGCGGGGGAGGCTAAACGGGGCGGGGGAGGCTAAACGGGGCGGGGGAGGGTAAACGGGGCGGGGGAGGGTAAACGGGGCGGGGAGGGTAAACGGGGCAGGGGGGTGCTGCACCTAGGATCAAGATACCTGGACTGGTCACATGGAGGGTAACTACCAAGATGGACAGCTTAGGTCAAAGGGTTTCTTTCAAATAGATGTGGGTGAGCCAAGATCTTGTAGCTCAGGGGTAAGAAAGGCAACAACAGAGTGTGAGCAAGTCCTACCCACAGGGAGGGTCAGAAACAAGCCTCACCCAGGGTGGCCCCACATTGGGGGTGAGAGGGTTGTGCCACTAGGTCAGTCAACACTATCCAATATGGTCATTTAAAGATAAAAAATGGCCTAATTCCAGGAATGAAAATAAACGCAGAATCTGTAAAAATGGGGCAGGAAATAAGGGAAACAACCTTGGGGGCAGGGGACAGACTCTCTGCCATTAGTCCCCCAGCCCCGAAGGTCAGCCTCTGCAGTTTATGCTGTACCTCACTAAGCTGCGTATTGGCACATTGCATTGTACAGTTTATACATTAATGTCCTGTTTTATTCGAGACACTATCACAAAATAAATCAATCCCCAGAGACTGAGTCAGGCTGTCAGTCACCCTAATACCAGGGCACTTGTAGCTCAGGGGTAAGAAAAGCAACAACAGAGTGTGAGCAAGTCCTACCCACAGGGTCAGAAACAAGCCCCACAGAGGGTGGCCCCACATTGGGGGTGGGGGGGATCCTGACCCCTCCTCCAATACTCTCAGCTCCTGACATTTGTACAAGTTATGAAGGTCCCTGTCTGAAAATTCCATGATAACAGTGAACGGTCAGAGTGCTGAACGGACAGCTCACTACAGATGTGCCAGTGCTACTGACCATCTTATCAGTCTCCCAGATAGTAGCTCAGCGCTGCTGTGATTAGGCAAGTGAGTGAGGAGAGTAGCTGCTGAGATTAGGCGAGTGAGTGAGGAGAGTAGCTGCTGAGATTAGGCGAGTGAGTGAGGAGAGTAGCTGAGATTAGGCGAGTGAGTGAGGAGAGTAGCTGAGATTAGGCGAGTGAGTGAGGAGAGTAGCTGAGATTAGGCGAGTGAGTGAGGAGAGTAGCTGAGATTAGGCGAGTGAGTGAGGAGAGTAGCTGAGATTAGGCGAGTGAGTGAGGAGAGTAGCTGAGATTAGGCGAGTGAGTGAGGAGAGTAGCTGAGATTAGGCGAGTGAGTGAGGAGAGTAGCTGAGATTAGGCGAGTGAGTGAGGAGAGTAGCTGAGATTAGGCGAGTGAGTGAGGAGAGTAGCTGAGATTAGGCGAGTGCGTGAGGAGAGTAGCTGAGATTAGGCGAGTGCGTGAGGAGAGTAGCTGAGATTAGGCGAGTGCGTGAGGAGAGTAGCTGAGATTAGGCGAGTGAGTGAGGAGAGTAGCTGCTGAGATTAGGCGAGTGAGTGAGGAGAGTAGCTGAGATTAGGCGAGTGACTGAGAAGAGTAGCTGCTGAGATTAGGCGAGTGAGTGAGGAGAGCAACTGAGATTGGGCGAGTGAGTGAGGAGAGTAGCTGAGATTAGGCGAGTGCGTGAGGAGAGTAGCTGCTGAGATTAGGCGAGTGCGTGAGGAGAGTAGCTGCTGAGATTAGGCGAGTGCGTGAGGAGAGTAGCTGCTGAGATTAGGCGAGTGCGTGAGGAGAGTGGCTGCTGAGATTAGGCAAGTGAGTGAGGAGAGTAGCTGAGATTAGGCGAGTGAGTGAGGAGAGTAGCTGAGATTAGGCGAGCGAGTGAGGAGAGTAACTGAGATTAGGTGAGCGAGTGAAGAGAGTAGCTGAGATTAGGCGAGTGCGTGAGGAGAGTAGTTGAGATTAAGTGAGTGAGGAGAGTAGCTGAGATTAGGTGAGTGAGTGAGGAGAGTAGCTGAGATTAGGCGAGTGAGGAGAGTAGCTGAGATTAGGTGAGTGAGTGAGGAGAGTAGCTGAGATTAGGTGAGTGAGTGAGGAGAGTAACTGAGATTAGGTGAGTGAGGAGAGTAACTGAGATTAGGTGAGTGAGGAGAGTAGCTGAGATTAGGTGAGTGAGTGAGGAGAGTAACTGAGATTAGGTGAGTGAGCAGAGTAACTGAGATTAGGCGAGTGAGTCAAGAGAGTAGTTGAGATTAGGTGAGTGAGGAGAGTAGCTGAGATTAGGTGAGTGAGTGAGGAGAGTAGCTGAGATTAGGTGAGTGAGGAGAGTAGCTGAGATTAGGTGAGTGAGTGAGGAGAGTAGCTGAGATTAGGTGAGTGAGTGAGGAGAGTAGCTGAGATTAGGTGAGTGAGGAGAGTAGCTGAGATTAGGTGAGTGAGGAGAGTAGCTGAGATTAGGTGAGTGAGGAGAGTAGCTGAGATTAGGTGAGTGAGGAGAGTAGCTGAGATTAGGTGAGTGAGGAGAGTAGCTGAGATTAGGTGAGTGAGGAGAGTAGCTGAGATTAGGTGAGTGAGGAGAGTAGCTGAGATTAGGTGAGTGAGGAGAGTAGCTGAGATTAGGTGAGTGAGGAGAGTAGCTGAGATTAGGTGAGTGAGTGAGGTGAGTAGCTGAGATTAGGTGAGTGAGTGAGGAGCGTAACAGATTTGGTGAGTGAGTGAGGAGAGTAACTGAGATTAGGTGAGTGAGGAGAGTAGCTGAGATTAGGTGAGTGAGTGAGGAGAGTAGCTGAGATTAGGCGAGTGAGTGAGGAGAGTAGCTGAGATTAGGTGAGTGAGTGAGGAGAGTAGCTGAGATTAGGTGAGTGAGTGAGGAGAGTAGCTGAGATTAGGAGAGTGCGTGAGGAGAGTAGCTGAGATTAGGTGAGTGAGTGAGGAGAGTAGCTGCTGAGATTAGGCGAGTGAGTGAGGAGAGTAGCTGAGATTAGGTGAGTGAGTGAGGAGAGTAGCTGAGATTAGGTGAGTGAGTGAGTAGCTGAGATTAGGTGAGTGAGTGAGGAGAGTAGCTGAGATTAGGTGAGTGAGTGAGGAGAGTAGCTGAGATTAGGTGAGTGAGTGAGGAGAGTAGCTGAGATTAGTTGAGTGAGGAGAGTAGCTGAGATTAGAAGAGTTGAGATTAGGTGAGTGAGTGAGGAGAGTAGCTGAGATTAGGTGAGTGAGTGAGGAGAGTAGCTGAGATTAGGTGAGTGAGTGAGGAGAGTAGCTGAGATTAGGTGAGTGAGTGAGGAGAGTAGCTGAGATTAGGTGAGTGAGGAGAGTAGCTGAGATTAGTTGAGTGAGGAGAGTAGCTGAGATTAGGTGTGTGAGTGAGGAGAGTAGCTGACATTAGGTGAGTGAGGAGAGTAGCTGAGATTAGGTGAGTGAGGAGAGTAGCTGAGATTAGGTGAGTGAGGAGAGTAGCTGAGATTAGGTGAGTGAGGAGATTAGCTGAGATTAGGTGAGTGAGTGAGGAGAGTAGCTGAGATTAGGTGAGTGAGTGAGGAGAGTAGCTGAGATTAGGTGAGTGAGGAGAGTAGCTGAGATTAGGTGAGTGAGGAGAGTAGCTGAGATTAGGTGAGTGAGTGAGGAGAGTAGCTGAGAATAGGTGAGTGAGGAGAGTAGCTGAGAATAGGTGAGTGAGTGAGGAGAGTAGCTGAGATTAGGTGAGTGAGTGAGGAGAGTAGCTGAGATTAGGTGAGTGAGGAGAGTAGCTGAGATTAGGTGAGTGAGGAGAGTAGCTGAGATTAGGTGAGTGAGGAGAGTAGCTGAGATTAGGTGAGTGAGGAGAGTAGCTGAGATTAGGTGAGTGAGGAGAGTAGCTGAGATTAGGTGAGTGAGGAGAGTAGCTGAGATTAGGCGAGTGAGTGAGGAGAATAGCTGAGATTAGGCGAGTAAGTGAGGAGAGTAGCTGAGATTATGTGAGTGAGGAGAGTAGCTGAGATTAGGTGAGTGAGGAGAGTAGCTGAGATTAGGTGAGTGAGGAGAGTAGCTGAGATTAGGTGAGTGAGGAGAGTAGCTGAGATTAGGTGAGTGAGGAGATTAGCTGAGATTAGGTGAGTGAGTGAGGAGAGTAGCTGAGATTAGGTGAGTGAGTGAGGAGAGTAGCTGAGATTAGGTGAGTGAGGAGAGTAGCTGAGATTAGGTGAGTGAGGAGAGTAGCTGAGATTAGGTGAGTGAGTGAGGAGAGTAGCTGAGAATAGGTGAGTGAGTGAGGAGAGTAGCTGAGAATAGGTGAGTGAGTGAGGAGAGTAGCTGAGATTAGGTGAGTGAGTGAGGAGAGTAGCTGAGATTAGGTGAGTGAGGAGAGTAGCTGAGATTAGGTGAGTGAGGAGAGTAGCTGAGATTAGGTGAGTGAGGAGAGTAGCTGAGATTAGGTGAGTGAGGAGAGTAGCTGAGATTAGGTGAGTGAGGAGAGTAGCTGAGATTAGGCGAGTGAGTGAGGAGAATAGCTGAGATTAGGCGAGTAAGTGAGGAGAGTAGCTGAGATTATGTGAGTGAGGAGAGTAGCTGAGATTAGGTGAGTGAGGAGAGTAGCTGAGATTAGGTGAGTGAGGAGAGTAGCTGAGATTAGGTGAGTGAGTGAGGAGAGTAGCTGAGATTAGGCGAGTGAGTGAGGAGAGTAGCTGAGATTAGATGAGTGAGGAGAGTAGCTGAGATTAGGTGAGTGAGGAGAGTAGCTGAGATTAGGTGAGTGAGGAGAGTAGTTGCCACTTCTTCAGCTGCGGCTGTTATTGAGTCATTATTGGCCCTACACCCGCCGCTGACACTTGGTGTCTCCCTCACTGCTAGTGAAGATAAATGTAATGGAATGGCTAGAGGAGCTGAAGGGCCTCCTGTTCTTTTGGAAAATAATGCTGTGTTTCCAGATGATGCTGCCAAGGTGACATGTTTGGCATCCATGAAAGAAGCTTTCCTTGGATTTAGAGGCAACCTATTGACATGGATAGGGAATTGGTTAGGAAATAGGAGACAGAGTGTGGGGATAATGGGAATGTGCTCAACTTGGCAGAATGTGACCAGTGGTGTCTCCCAGGGACCTGCTCTGGGGCCTCAGCTTTTCTTTATATTTATAAATGACCTGGATGAAGGAATAGGGACCATACATTCAAATCTGCTTACACTAAGTGAGGCGATACAGTAAAATTAAAGAATAGTCACAGCACAGGAGGCAACTATTCAGTATATCAAGAACACAGCTCTTCTCACTCCTCACACTTTCCCTTTAGCCCTGCAAATTTTTTCCCTTCAGGTATGTATTCAATTCCCTTTTGAAATCCATGACTGATTCTGCCTGCATCACACTCTCAGGCAGTGCATTTCACATCCTAAGCATTCACTGTAACAAAAAAGAATCATCCTCATCATCACTGGAAAGGCCAGAATTTATTGCTCACTCCTAAATGCCCTTGAACTGGGGAACTTGCTCAGCGATTTCAGAGGGCAGTTAAGAGTCAACCTCATTGCTATGGGTCTGGGGTCACATGTGGGCCAGGCTGGATAAGGATGGCAGGTTTCCTTCCCTAAAGGGCATTAGTGAATGGCAGATGGGTTTTTACAACAATCAATGATAGTTTCATTACTGAGTCAGGTTTATATTCCAGATTTTATTAATTGAATTTAAATTCCACCAGCTGCCATGGTGGGATTTGAACCCGTGTGCTTACAGCTTTAGCTTGGCCTCTGGATTACTAGTCCAGTGACATTACCACTATGCCACTATCTCCCACAATGGGTTTCTCCCCATCTACTCTGATGCCATATAATTTTGAAAATCTCTATCAAATCACTTCTCAAGCTTCTCTTCTCCAAGAAGAATAACACCAGCTTCTCCAATCTAGCCTCGTAACTGAAAAGTCTTTGGGGCCATTCACGTAAAACCTCTCTGCATCCTCTCTGATGCCTTCACATCCTTCCTAAAGGGTTGTTCCTAGAATTAGACACAACGCTCCAGTTGAGGTCAAAGTGGTGTCTTATACAGGTTTATCACAACTTCCTTGCTTTTGTACTTTGTCCTTTCTATATAAAACACAGTAGACAACGCTTTACTAACTGTGAGCTCTCAGCCTGTCCTGCCAGCTTTAATGATTTGTACTCATATACACTCTGGTCCCTCTGCTCCTGAACCTCCTTTCGAATGTACCCTTTTATATTGTCTCTCCTAACAAAATTTATCACTTTACACTTCTCTGCATTAAATTTCATCTGCCATGTGCCCACCCAATCCACCAGCCTATGCCATCTTGAAGTCTATCACTATCCTCCTCACAATATTTCCAAGGTTTGTCTCATCTGCAAATCTTGAAAATATGCTCTGTACACTCAACTCTAGATCATTAATGTAGGTCAAGAAAAGCTGTAGTCTTAATACTGAACCATGGAGAACTCCAATGTATACCCTCTTCCAGTCTAAAAATCAACTCACTCATATCCATACTGTCGCTGTCCCTTTTATTCCATAGGCTGATAAGCCTGTTAAGTAGCACCTATCAATCGCCTTTGAAAGCCCATCTACACATCAACAGCATTGCCCTTATCAACCTCTCTGCTGCCTCATCGAAACAACCCAGTATGTTAGCTAACCTAACCTTTAATGAATCCACACTGGCTTTTCTTAATTAATCCACATTTATCCAAGTTACTGTTAACTTTATCCTGCATTATTGTTTCTAAAAGCTTCCCCAGCACCCAGATTAAATTAACTGGCCTATAGCTGATGGGTTTATCATTAAAACCCTTTTCTTAACAAGGGTTTAAGATTTGCAATTCTATTTGTAATTGTAAATAGGGTGGATGGGAGTCTAAAGTTACAAATGGTTAGTGATAGTGAGTGGGCAAATTGTGGCAGGTAGAGCTCCAACTTGGGGAAAGGTGAGGTCATCTACTCTGGGCCCAAGAAAGACAGATCAGAATATTTTCTAAATAGTGAGAAACTGGGAATTGTGGAGGAGCAGAGAGATTTAGGGAGTTGTGTATAGAAATCATTAAAAGCTAGTGGGCAGATACAAAAATTAATTAAAGGGCTAATGAAATGTTGCCCTTTACCCCAGAGGCAGGAATACAAACGGGAGGAGGTGAGATTACAGTTATATAAAGTTCTGGTCAGACCCCATCTGGAGTAACTGGGTTCAGTTCTGGGCCCCGCACCTCAGGAAGGGTATGTTGGCCTAGGAGGGGTACTGCACAGATTCACCAGAGTGATACCGGGGTTAAAAGGGTTAAATTACGAGGACAGGTTACACAGACACTGCTTGCATTCTCTCGAGTAAACAAGATTAAAGGGGTGATCTAATCGAGATGTTTAAGATGATTAGAGGATTCGATAGGGTTGATAGAAACAGTTTGCTCTGGTGGGATGGGGAGGAGTCCAGGACAAGGGGGCAGAACCTTAAAATGAGACCAAGTCCATTCAGGTGGGGAGGCAGGAAGCACCTCTTCACACAAAGGGGAGTGGAAATCTAGAAGGTGCTCCCTTAACAGTGCTGCAGATATTAGGGGTCAATTGGAAATTTCAAAACTAAGATTGATGGATTTTTTGGGGGGTAAGTGGATTTATAATTATTACAGAAAGATGAAAGCAAAATACTGCAGATGCTGGAAATCTGATATAAAAACAAAGTGCTGGAAATACTCAGCAGGTCTGGCAGCTTCTGTGGAGAGAAAAACAGTTAATGTTTCAAATCCAATATGGCTCTTCAGAACTGGAAAAGAAAGGCTTTCATTTATAAAGCATTTTCTATGACTACCAGATGTTCAAAGCACTTTACGGCTAATGGAGTACTTTTTGAAGTGTAGTCACTGTTGTAATGTAGGAAATGCAGTAGCTAATGTGCTAATGCACAGCAAGCTCCCACAAAAAGCAATGCAACAGTAACCATTGAACCACTGAAAAGTTATAGCACAGAAGGAGGCCATTCATTCCATCTTGTCCATGGCAGCCCGAGGACACCCAGGTGCCCTTTCTAATCCCACCTTCCTGCACCTGCCCATAGCCCTGCAGCTTACAGCACTTAAGGTGCAGACCCAGATACTTTTTAAAAAGAGTTTAGAGTTTCTGCCTCTACCACTAACTTGGGCAGTGAATTCCAGACACCCACTACCCTCTGCGTAAAAAAGTTCTTCCTCATGTCCCCCCTACACCTCTGCCACTTATCTTGAATCTATGTCCCCTGGTTCTAGAATTCTCCACCAAGGGAAACAATTTTATCCTGTCCACTCTATCAATTCCCCTCATAATTTTGTCCACCTCAGTCAAGACACCCCTCAGCCTTCTTTGTTTCAAGGAAAACAACCCCAACCTATCCAATCTCTCCTCGTGGCTACACTTTTCTAACCCTGCCAACATTCTTGTAAACCTCCTCTGCACTCTCTCCAGAGCTATTACATCCTTCCTGTAATGTGGTGACCAGAACTGCACACAATTCTCCAGTTGTGGCCTCACCAGTGTTTTATACAATTCCAACATTATATTCTTACTTTTATATTCTGTACCTCTGCCAGTGAAGGAGAGCATTCCATATGCCTTCTTTACAGCCTTGTCTACTTGAACTGCTGCCTTCAGGGACCTGTGTACTTGTATGCCAAGATCTCTCACTTCATCTACCCCTGTTAGTATATTCCCATTTATTGTGTAATCCCTGTAACTGTTTGATCTCCCTAAACGTATGACCTCACACTTCTCTATGTTAAAATCCATCTGCCACTTTACCGCCCACTCCAGTAACCCATCTATATCATTTTGGAGATTATGACTATCCTCCACACTATCCACTACTCAGCCAATCTGCAAATTTCCCAATCGTGCCCCCCACGTTCATGTCCAAATCGTTAATTTATAACACAAACAGCAAGGATCCCAACACCGAGCCCTGTGGAACACCACTTGAGACAACTTTCCATTCGCAAGGGCATCCGTCGACCATTACCCTTTGTTTCCTGTTACAAAGCCAACTTTTTATCCAGTTTGCCACATTACCCTGAATCCCATAGGCTTTTACTTTCCTGACCTTGTCAAATGCTTTGCTAAAATCCATGTATACAACATCCACTGCACTACTTTCATCAACACTTCTTGTCACTTCCTCAAAAGAATTCAATCAAATTTATGAGGCAAGACCTTCCTTTAACAAATCCATGCTGACCATCCCTGACTAGTCCATGCATTTCCACATGACAGTTAATCCATTCTCTCAGGATTGATTCTACTAATTTGCTCACCACCGATGTAAGACTAACTGGCCTATGATTGTTTGGCATTTCCTTTGATCCCTTTTTAAACAATGGAACTACATTTGTATTTCTCCAGTCCTCCAGTACCTCCCCTGTATCTAGTGAAGATTGGAAAATCATCCTCAGAGCATCTGCTATCTCCTCCTTGACCTCCTTCAGCAGCTTCGGAAACAATCCATCTGGCCCTGGTGACTTATCAACTTTCAAGGATTTCAACCTTTCCAGTACTTCCTCTCTCTTTATCACTGTCCCATCCAATACCTCTCAGTGTTCCTCTTGGACTATATCTACATCCTCCCTTTCCTTTGTAAACACAGAGACAAAATATTCATACAAAACCCTTCCCACAGCCTCTGCATCTACACACAAGTTTCCATCTTCATCTCTGATAGGTCTCACTTTTTCCTTAACTAACCTTTTAGCATTAATGTATTGGTAAAACATCTTTGGGTTATCTTTAAGTTTACTTGCTAATCTTTTTTCATGCCCTCTCTTTGATTTCCTTATTTCTTTTTTACTTCGTCCCTGCACTTCCTATATTCATCTAGGTTATCTGTAGTGCTTAGTTCTTTGTGCCTATCGTACGCTTTCTTTTTCTGTTTGATCTTCCCCTGTATTCCTCGAGACAATCAGGGGGCTCTAGATTTGGCAGTACCACTCTTATTTTTGTACGGGCATGTCTACTTTGTACAATTAGGATCTCGCTTTTTAGTGCTTCCCAAATGTTTTATCCTCCAGCAGTGCTGTCCAGTCCACCTCAGCCAAGTCCCTTCTCATTTCTGCAAAATTTGGCTTCCTACAGTTCAAGACTTTACTCCTGCCTTATCTCTGTCCTTTTCCATGGTAATGCTAAATCTAACTGAATT
Source organism: Carcharodon carcharias (assembly GCF_017639515.1). Lineage (NCBI taxonomy): Eukaryota > Metazoa > Chordata > Chondrichthyes > Lamniformes > Lamnidae > Carcharodon > Carcharodon carcharias. The sequence continues at coordinate 1,443,030 of NC_054478.1, read as the reverse complement.
ATGATCAACCAGATCAACTGTTTTTTTCCCACCAAACACATCTTCCCTTCATGCCCCCGGCGGCATTCCGCAGGGATCGTTCCCCCCGGAATATCCTGGTCCACTCCTCCATTACCCCCTACACCTCAACCCCCTCCCACAGCACCTTCTCATGCAACCACAGAAGGCGCAACACCTGCCCCTTTACTTCCCCTCTCCTCACCGTCCAAGGGCCCAAACACTCCTTTCAAGTGAAGCAGCATTTCACTTGCACTTCCTTCAATTTAGTCTACTGCATTCACTGCTCCCAATGCGGTTTCCTCTACATTGGAGAGACCAAACACAGACTGGGTGACCGCTTTGCAGAGCACCGTCGGTCTGTCCGCAAGCATGACCCAGACCTCCCTGTCACTTGCCATTTCAACACACCACCCTGCTCTCATGCCCACATGTCTGTCCTTGGCCTGTTGCAATGTTCCAGTGAAGCTCAACGTAAACTGGAGGAACAGCACCTCATCTTCCGACTAGGTACTTTACAGCCTTCCGGACTGAATATTGAGTTCAACAACTGCAGATCATGAACTCTCTCCTCCATCCCCACCCCTTTTCCGATCTCCCTTTTCCCAATAATTTATATTTTTTAATATATTTTTCTTTTCCCACCTATTTCCATTATTTTTAAATTTATTTCCATCCATTGTTTCATCTCCACCTTTTAGTTTATTTTGATCCTTCCCCCCACCCCACCCCCACTAGGGCTATCTGTACCTTGCTCGTCCTGCTTTCTACCCTTAATTAGCACATTCCTTAGATAATATCACCACCTTCAACACCTCTTTATTCTTTTGTCTATGACATCTTTGGCAATCTCTTCTTTGCCTCCACCTATCACTGGCCCTCTATCCAGCTCTGCCTGCCCCACCCCCCTTAAACCAGCTTATATTGCACCTCTTTTCTTATATTTCCTCAGTTCTGATAAAGCGTCATACGGACTCGAAACGTTAACTGTGCTCCTCTTTGCAGATGCTGTCAGACCTGTTGAGTTTTTCCAGCTATTTTTATTTTTGTTTTTGTCTGATGTTGATTGAGGGATAGATATTGGCCAGGTCACCAGGGATAAATAACTTCCATTCTATTCTTCAAAACAGTGCTATGGAATCTTTTACATCCACCCAAACAGACAGATGGGCCCTTGGTTTGACGTCTCCTCTGAAAGACGGCACCTCTGACAGTGCAGCACACCCTCTGTATTGCACCAAAGAGTCAGCCTTGATTTTTGTGCTCAAGCCCTGGAGTGGCATTTGAACCCGGAACCTTGTGACTCAGCCGTGAGTATGTTACCAACTGAACCACGCTGACATAGGACCAAAACAGGGAGGTGGAGTGACGATTTAGATCAGCCATAATCTAACTGAATTGTGGAACAGGCTCGAGACTGAAAGGTCTCCTCCTGTGCTTACGGCAGCGAGCCTCCCTGTGAGAAAAACGTTTCTCCATATTGGATAAACAGGTTCCTCAATCGTCTGTTGAGACTTTTAAAGATGGCAATAGAAATCCCCTTTATCAGAACAATATTAAAAATAAAAGAGTCAAGAATCACTTGGGAGGTCAGCAGCTAGCGGTCAGCCCATCAACTCCATCACTGACCCAGAGAGAGACAGGCAGGCCCTGGGAACATGACTCCAACTCCATCACTGACCCAGAGAGAGACAGGCAGGCCCTGGGAACATGACTCCAACTCCATCACTGACCCAGAGAGAGACAGGCAGGCCCTGGGAACATGACTCCAACTCCATCACTGACCCAGAGAGAGACAGGCAGGCCCTGGGAACATGACTCCAACTCCATCACTGACCCAGAGAGAGACAGGCAGGCCCTGGGAACAAGACTCCAACTCCATCACTGACCCAGAGAGCCCATGAGCATCACTAAGTCAGACCCCGGTCCCCGGTTCTAGGAGTGAATGACTCTGAGTTGTTTAAAACCTTATTCAGAACTCTCTGGGCTACAGAAATCAGAGAGATCTGTTCATAAATATTCAAACATCTTAACAATGATTTATTAAAAGTGACAAAGTTTGTCAGAACATTCTGGAGCACAGTTTGACATACCTCAACAACCAATTACATAAACACCAATATGATTGCGACAAATTTAGTCAAACGCACACCAGTGAGTCATGCATTGCACAGTCCAGCATCAGTAAGCACCAGCGAGTCCCAAGCTCCCATATCTTCTCCAAGTCCCGTGTCACACATTCCAGGTCTACTAAACCTTCAAACAAAAAAAAGGAATTAATTCAGTGCACAAACTGGTTCTGATCTCCAGAACCACCGCCCCCCCCACACCCAACCCGCATCTTTCCTGAGAATCCATATCTGAATCCTCCATCACCAACTCTCGCTGCTGTGTGGACCTACCTTGCTCTGGTTACCTTGGCTGAAAGGTGTGCTTACCTGGTGCGTTTGTGGGGGTAGTTCATCCTCTGATCCCTCCTCTAGTACAGTCTCATGATGTCGAGGGGGAGAGCTCTCCTCTGTCCACCCCCCCATGGGCTGTCGGGAGAAAGGCCTTTGGGGCTCAGTGGAATCTAAGATCACAGGAAAAACAGTAAAGAGTTATATTCTGTGTTACAGCGCAGAAGGAGGCCATTCAGTCCTTCATGTCAGGCAGCGCATTCCAGATCCTAACCACTCGCTGCATGAAAAAGTTTTCCCTCACGTCACTTTTGCTTCTTTTGCCAAATGCCTTAAATCTGTGACCTCTCGTTCTCGATCCTTCCAACAACGGGAACAGTTTCTCCCTGTCTACTTTGTCCAGACCCCTCATGATTTTGAATATTTCTATCAAATCTCTTCTCAACCTTTCCCAACTTCTCCAACTATCTTCATAACTGAAGTTCCTCATCCCTGGAACCATCCCCATGAATCTTTTGTGCACTCGCCTCCAATTCCTTCACATCTTTCCTAAAGTGTGGTGCCCAGTCCTGGACGCATTACTCCAGCTGAGGCTGACCTAATGTCTTAAACATCACCACCCTGCTCTGGTACTCTATGCCCCAATTAATAAAGCCCAGGATACTGTTTGCTTTATTAACTGCTCTCTCAACCTGTCCTGCCACCTTCAATGACTTTTATGCATATACACCCAGGCCTCTCTGCTCCTGCACCATCTTTAGAGTTGTACCCTTTATTTTATATCGTCTCTTCATGTTCTTCCTACCAAAATGAATCACTTCACAGTTCTCAACACTGAAATTCAACTGCCACCTGTCTGCCCATTCCACCACCTTGTCTATGTCATTTTAAAGTTCTACCCTATCCTCTTCACAGATCTCAATGCTTCCAAGTCTTGCATCTACCGGCTTTGAAATTGTGCCCTGTACACCAATGTCTAGATCATTAGTATACATCAGGAAGAACAAGGGTCCTAACACTGATCCCTGGGGAACTCCAATACAAACCTTCCTCCAGCCCAAAAAATATCCATTAACCACTACTCTGTTTCCTGTCACTCAGCCAATTCTGTATCCATGTTACTGCTGTCCCTTTTATTTCATGAGCTATAACTTTGCTCATATCTCTATTGTGCAGCACTGCATCAAACACCTTCTGGAAGTCTATGTACACCGCATTGACAGCATTGCCCTCATCAACCCTCTCTGATAGAGTGGACGTGGGGAAGATGTATCCATTAGTAGGAGAGACTGGGAATCGAGGGCACAGCCACAGAGTAAAGGGAAGACCTTTTAGAACAGAGATGAGGAGGAATTTCTTTAGCCAGAAAGTGGTGAATCCATGGAATTCATTGCCATAGAAGGCTGTGGAGGCCAGGTCATTGAGTGTATTTAAGACCAAGATAGATAGGTTCTTGATTGGTAAGGGGATCAAAGGTTACGGGGAGGAGGCGGGAGAATGGGGTTGAGAAACTTATCAGCCATGATTGAATGGCAGAGCAGACTCGATGGGCCAAATGGCCTAATTTCTGCTCCTATGTCTTATGGTCTTATGGATTCCTCTTTGTTAATCAGTGCTGGCTTTCCTTAATTAACCCACAGTTATGTACGTCACTATTAACTTTGTCCTGTATTATTGTTGTTAGAAGTTTCCCTACCGAGGTTAAACTAACTGGCCTGTAGTTGCTGAATCACTGCTGGGTTTGTCTTTACATCTTTTTTGAACAAGGCTGTAACAATAGCAATTCTCCAGTCCTGTGGTACCACCAGAGTCTAAGCAGGACTGAAAAATTATAGTCCCTGCCTCCGCAATTTCTGCTCTCACTTAACTCAGTGAGATTTGGAACAATTGGTGAGCAGAGATCAGGTAGAGCTGTTCACACTCAGAGAACTAACAGTAGAGATGGTGGCAATGAGCTAGTCATCCAGAGGTTAATGATCTGGAGACATGAATTCAAATCCCACCATGGCCGCTAGTAGAAGTTAATAAATCTGGAATTGAAAGCTAGTCTCAGTAATGGTGACCCTGAAACTATCAGATTGTCTTAAAAACCCTTCTGGTTCACTAATGTCCTTTAGGGAAGGAAATCTGCTGTCCTTACCTGGTCTGGCCTGCATGTGTCTCCAGATGCATAGCAATGTGGTTGACTCTTAATTGCTCTCTGAAATGGCCTAGCAAACCACTCTGTTGTACCAAACAGCTACAGGAAAGTCAAAAAGGTACAGCACTGTGGGTGTATCTACACCACATGGACTGCAGCAGTTCAAGAAGGCAGCTCACCACCACCTTCTCAAGGGCAACTAGGGATGGGCAATAAATGCTGGTCCAGCCAGCGAAGCCCCACATTCCATGAATGAATGAGAAAAAAGGCAGTTGTTCCTGGTCCATTAAGTTGAGCACTCGGCAGGCAGGAGGGTTCGATGAGGGTGAGCACTTGGCAGGCAGGAGGGACCAATGAGGGTGAGCACTCGGCAGGCAGGAGGGACCAATGAGGGTGAGCACTCGGCAGGCAGGAGGGATCGATGAGGGTGAGCACTCGACAGGCAGGAGGGACTGATTTACAGTCAGCTCCTGCTATATTGTTCACATGGTCACTTGATGGGGACAGGGATAGGCTTGGATACTATACGTCCAGATTCGAATAGCCACTGACACCCTCTGTGAGTGGTCACATCAAGAAAGCTCCCGATTGCAGCCAATACCCTGCAGAGTCAGGCTATTTAGGGGTATATGAAAGCACAGGTTTGTACCCCCAGAGTCAGGAGTCAAGGGTTATGGAGGGCAGGCAGGAAAGTGGAGTTAGGGCCACTATCATATCAGCCATGATCTTATCGAATGGCCGAGTGGGCTTGGGGGGTTGGACAGCGTAGTCCTTCCTGCTCCTAATTTTGTCTGATCTTAGGGTATTCAGAGGTAAATTGTAGCAATCTGCACTCCCACCCTGGAAGACCAAGTCTTACTGCTGATGCCTCCGTATCTCTTGTGGATGTTGGGCAGGAGTCCAGCTGGTTCTTCACCGAGATCTGGGGGTCTGTTAGCGGTGATGGGGTAGGTACAGGATCGTGGTATGGTCAGTGGTGATGGCCTTGTCTCAGCCTCCTCCAGTCCGCTCTCGCCGCTGTCATCACTGTCCTGCCGGTGCCACACGTGACGCGATGGCTCTCCCTGCATTTGCTGCTTGTGGAGCTGGAAGGAAATGGAGAGTTGCTGAGGTAGAATTGGGAGTGTCAGTGTAACTTGCAGCAGTTCTGAAAATATTGGCCTTGGAGGAGGAGCAGCACAGATTCACCAGAATGATACCAAGGCTAAAAGAATGAAATTATGAGAACAGATTGCATGGACTAGGCTTGATTCACTTGAACATAGAAGATTAAAAGTGATCCAATCAAGGTGTTTAAAATTATTAACATGATAGGGTAGATAGTGAGGAACTCTGGTTGGCAAAGTCCAGAATAAGTGCGCTGTCATTCAGGGGTGACATCAGGAAGCAATTCCTCACACTGAGTGTTATCAAATCTGGAACATTCCCCCCCAAAAAAAGTTGCTGATGCTGGGAGTCAAACTAAGGAATTCCAGAAAAGATGGATATGGATTTGGGAGGTTGGAAGTGGGATTGTAGGGTTAGTGTTTGAAGAGGGGTGATGGATATGGATTTGGGAGGTTGGAAGTGGGATGGTGGGGTTAGTTTTTGAAGAGGGGTGATGGATATGGATTTGGGAGGGTGGAAGTGGGATTGTAGGGTTAGTGTTTGAAGAGGGGTGATGGATATGGATTTGGGAGGTTGGAAGTGGGATTGTAGGGTTAGTGTTTGAGGAGGGGTGATGGATATGGATTTGGGAGGTTGGAAGTGGGATGGTGGGGTTAGTTTTTGAAGAGGGGTGATGGATATGGATTTGGGAGGTTGGAAGTGGGATGGTAGGGTTAGTTTTTGAAGAGGGGTGATGGATATGGATTTGGGAGGTTGGAAGTGGGATGGTGGGGTTAGTTTTTGAAGAGGGGTGATGGATATGGATTTGGGAGGTTGGAAGTGGGATGGTAGGGTTAGTTTTTGAAGAGGGGTGATGGATATGGATTTGGGAGGTTGGAAGTGGGATGGTAGGGTTAGTTTTTGAAGAGGGGTAATGACAGCAGATTTGAAGGAAGACAGAAAACATTAACAATATCAGCAAACATCAGGGCCAGAAAGAAAAGTTGAGTGGTCTGCAGTTTAATGGAAATAAGGCCAGTATGGGTTCTATGGGCCAAATGGCCTCCTTCTATGCCATGATAATTTTATGACTCAATAAGAACAGGTTGTGGGCCTCATGAAGAAGATAGCAGAGAAACTAAAACAGCTTCAGGGCACAGGATGGAGTGGGCACAGGAGTGAGTGTTGGTATGAGAGGGGACAAGGGAAGGGATTGATGCAGCGAGGCAGCTGAGTGAATGATCTCAGAGCTAGTGACAGGTGGGCAAACAGGAAGGAGGCCAAGAATAGGAAGACACCTGAAGTTGACAATATGGAGGAGTGAATAGGAGCCATTACTGGAGATATCACGAGTCAGGTTCAAATAGCTGGGAAACCTGAGCACGTCCCATGAAGCTGAACAAAGAGAGGGTGGCAATGAAGGGAGGAGTCCAGCTTACCTCATGCATATAGAGTGCGTGCAGGCTCATTTCCGTTGACGCGTACTCGGAGAGAACCATACTCTGGAGCTGAGCCTCCCATGCGCTGCTCCCAGAACTCATCATCCTCACATCAGGACTGCCAGAATAAAGAAACAAAAAGTGGATCAGAACTCCAGAAGCCTGGTCAGCCAAAGCAGTCAGAGCAACACTGCCAAGAACTGTGAGCAGAGGTCATTCACAGCCGGGCACAGAGAGAGCTCGGGGTGGGGGGAAAAGGCCCAGCTCCTCTCACCCTCACCTCACGGCCACAATTCAGCAAGGGTGGCAACCCAGCCTGCTTTACCCCTCTCTAACCAGGCACACCATCAGATTTCACCCCGGCCCCATTCCCTATATCAATTCTTAACCTGGGTGCCTCAGTCAATCGCACATTCACTGTCACTGGGTGAAAATCCTGGAGCTCCCTCCCTAACAGCACGGTGGGTGTTCCTACACCACATGGGCTGCAGCGGTTCAAGAAGGCAGCTCACCACCGCCTTCTCAAGGGCAATTAGGGATGGGCAATAAATGCTGGCTTAGCCAACAACACCCACATCCCATGAACAAATAAAATGCTTTGCTCATTTCTAAGGATGGCAAATCTAACACTCTCATTAAACCCTCTCCTCTTTCCAAACATTCACCATTCTCCTTTCTTAAATTAACTCTCAGCTACTTCCCATTGGACTGAGCATGTTTGACTGCTGAAGCATTCCCTCGACAGAGACTGGCCCCTTTCACCATATCATAATCATCTGACAGATCCCATTTCTTCACCAGCTCTCCACCCCACACCCGCTTTCCAACCTCACTCCGGTTTCATCTCCAACACCTGACATATCAGGAGCTTGTCCACATACCAGACAACAAGCACCCTTCCCACCCACCCCAAACACCTCCTCTCCAAGCCCCCACCCAACCCCCCCCGGCACCCCTCCACACCACCCCCACCCCTGACCTCCCAGGCACCCCTCTCCATCAAATTCCTCCCCACCACCAGCCCTGTCAAGCACTCCTCCCCATCACCCTCTTCCCACCAACAACCACCGCACCCCCCAACTCCCCCGGGCACCCTTCCCTTCCCCCCATGCCCCAGCCCTGGTGGCACCCCTCCCTGAGTCTCACCTCAGAGCCCGCTCCCAACCTGCCCCACAGACACCCTTCACCATCACCCTCCAGCCCAAAAGCCAACCTCCCCAGGTACCCTTCCCCTTACCACTCTCTCCCTCCAAACTTCCCTTCTTACACCAACCCTTCTATCCCTCCCTCCTCACCCTCACTATTGCCTGGTAAACTGGATATGCTGCTGGTGGGAGAGGAGATGCACTCAGCAAGTGACAGGTTTGATAGATCGAACAGTTTTGTCACGACAAGCCTGTGAATCATACAGAGCCTCAGTGTCTCCGCACCCTGATCCAGCCATGGCTCTCCCAGGCCTGGTCCGTAGCAGAGAGTTGTGGAGACTTCCATGAGGGTTCTGGCTGCTCTGCCCCGGAGAGAATGAACGCAACGAGGATGCTGGATCCAAGGGACCTTCTCGGCCTCTCTGAAACACGAGTGATGGGGGTCCCGCAATCAGGTTGGTGATCAAACTGTGAGGCTGCAACAACACAATATCTCACTGTTAGAAAACTCACCAAGACAACTAGACAATGTACCCTCCCCCTGGGCCCTTCCCCCGATGTCCTGTCCTGGGGGACTGGGCCCTTCCCCTGGTGTCCTGCCCTGGAGGACTGGACCCTTCCCCTGGTGTCCTGTCCTGGAGGACTGGACCCTTCCCCTGGGGTCCTGTGGGACTGGGCCCTTCCCCTGGAGTCCAGCCCTGGGGGACTGGGCCCTTCCCCCGATGTCCTGCCCTGTGGGACTGGCCCTTCCCCCGATGTCCTGTCCTGTGGGACTGGGCCCTTCCCCTGGTGTCCTGTCCTGTGGGACTGGGCCCTTCCCCTGGGGTCCTTCCCTGTGGGACTGGCCCTTCCCCTGGTGTCCTGTCCTGTGGGACTGGGCCCTTCCCCTGGGGTCCTGTCCTGTGGGACTGGGCCCTTCCCCTGGGGTCCTGTCCTGTGGGACTGGGCCCTTCCCCTGGTGTCCTGTCCTGTGGGACTGGGCCCTTCCTGTGTTGCTCATGGGCTGCTTCTTACCTCTGACTCAGACTGTACAGACTGTAGGGACGTGAAGAGGCCATTCTCCGGAAGGAAGCTGTGGCTTCCAATCACCGCTCCCTTGTCTCGATTGACCTTCTCCTTCAATTGGCTGATGAAGGCAGTGCTGCCCTGAGGGGGTTGCCAGTGCGGGTTCGTGATAGCGAAGTGCATCAGAGAGAGTTCAGTCTTGCCATCCTCGGCCTGCTGGTAGATGGAGGCCTCAGTCTTTCTGCCAGAGAACCACTGAGAGGCAACAGGGTTACAATCAACTACAAATTGCTCTCATGTAGCATCTTTAATGTGATATGTCACCCCAAGGTGCTTCAAAGTACCATCATCAGGCAAAATATGACACTGAGTCACATAAGGAGATACTGGGGCCAAACGCTTGTCACAGGAACAGGAGGACATTCAGCCCCTCAAACCTGTTCTACTATTCATTGAGATCATGACTAATCTGTGACCTAACTCCATATAGCCGTCTTTGATCCATTACCCTTAATATCTTTGGATAACAAAAGCAATTAATTTCAGATTTAAACTTAAATTCACATAAAATTAAATCTTGCACAAATTGTTGTTTCCAAAAGAGTTCTGAGCTTCTATCACGCTGTGTGTGTAGAAATGTTTCCTATTTTCACTCCTGAAGGGTGTGTTTCTTTTACAGTCTGACCCTGGTTCTCTATCTACCCCTCCTGTTCCCCTTAATACCCTGGAAATATCAATCAGATCAACACTTAACCTTCCAAATTCCAGGGAATACAACTCTCATTTGTGTAATTCATCCTTGTAACTTAAACCTTGGAGTCCAGGTATCATTCTCCATCTACACTCCCTCCAAGGCCAATATATTATTCATAAGGTGTGGCGTCCAGGTTTGCTCACAGTAACACCAGGTGTGCTTTTATTGGAGCTTGATGCAGCTGAAGCTTGACTTCCACCCTTTGTATTCTAGTCTCTAAATATAAAGGCCAGTATTCAATTAGCCTTTTTGCCCATTTTAAAATCTAGGCACGACTGGACCGGGAACCGGTGTAGGTCAGTGAGCACAAGGGTAATGGGGGAACGAAACTTGGTGCGAGCGTGGACATGGGCAGCAGAGTTTTGGATGACCTCATGTTGATAGAGGATTGAATGTGGGAGATCAGCCAGGAGTATGCTGCAATAGTCAAGTTCAGAGGTAACAAAGGAATGAATCAGAAGCAGATGAGACGAAGCAGGGATACAGTTGGGCGATACCATGAAGGTGAAAAGAGGCAGTTTTAGTGATGTCATGGATATAAGATCAGAAGAATTAGGGGCAGGAGTAGGCCATTCAGCCCATCAAGCCTGTTCCGCCATTCAATAAGATCATGACTGATCAGTATGAAGCCTTAACTCCACTTTCTTGCCGGCCCCCTTAACCCTTGACTCCCTTGTAGCTCAAAAATCTGTCTAACTCAGCCCTGAAAATATTCAATGACCCAGCCTACCCTGTTCTTGCTGGAAGAAAATTCCAAAGACTAACGACCATCAGAGAAGAAATTCCCCTTATCTCAGTCTTAAGTGGGAGACTCCTTATTTTTAAACAGTGCTCCCTACTTCCAGATTGCCAAATGAGAGGAAACAACCTCTCAACTTCTACCCTTTCAAGCTGCCTCAGAATCTTACAGGAACACATGAAGTAGGAGCAAGAGTAGTCCATTCGGCCGTTTGAGCCTGCTCTGCCATTTGATACGACCATAGCTGACCTGATTGTGGCCTCAACTCTTCTTTCCTCTCTACCCCTATGCCCTTTGGTTCCCTTGTTAATTAAGATTCTATCTAAATCAGTTTTAAAAATATTCAATGACCCAGCCTCCATTGCTCTCTGGGAAGAGAGTTCCACAGACTAACGACCCTCAGAGGAAAAAAAAATCTCCGCATCTCTGTCTTACATGGGAGACATCTTTATTTAAACTGTGTCCCCTAGTTCTAGTCTCTCCCACAAGGGGAAACATCCTCTCAGCATCCACCCTGTCAATTCCCCTCAGGACCTTTTTTTATTTCACTAAGATAATCTCTCATTCTTCTAAACTCCAACAGTTACAGGCCCAACCCATCCAACCTTTCCACATAAGTTAACACCCTCATCCCAGGAATCAGTCGAGTGAACCTTCCTCTGACCTACTTCTAATACAACTAAATCCATTTTCATGTAAGGATGCCAAAACTGTATACAGTATTCCAGACGTGGTCTCATCACGATCCTATACAACAGTAGCAAAACATCTCTACTTTTATATTCCGTTCCCCCTGCAATAAATACCAATATTCCATTTGCCTTCCTAATTACTTGCTGTACCTGCACACTAACTTTTTGTGATTCATGTACCAGGACACCCAGATCCCTCAGTACCACCGAGTTCCCCAATCTCATTCCATTTAAATAATTTGCTTTTTTATTCTTCCTACCAAATTGGACAAGTTCACATTTTCCCACATTAAACTCCATCTGCCAATTTTTTTCCCACTCACTTAACCTGTCTATATCCCTTTGCAGACTCTTTGTATCCTCCTTACAACTTTATTTCTCACCTATCTTTGTATTGTCAGCAAATTTGGCTACAATACACTCAGCCCCTTCATCCAAGCCATTAACACAGAAATAGCTGAGGCCCCAGCACTGATCCCAGTGGCACTTCACCAGTTACACATTGTCAACCTGAACATCACCCATTTATCCTGACTCTGTTCCGTTAGTCAGCCAATCATCTATCCATATTAATAGACCACCCCCAGCATACTTGCACCATATGGGGGCCACGGGTGGAGGGCTGGGGCACAGGGTCTGCCCAGCGTCACTTACCGCAGGGTGCCCATGCTGTCGGACATCCATCTGGGCGAAGGAACAGGTATCCCCGACACCCACAACCTCCACAGTGAAGTTTCGGAAGAAGTCAATGATCTCGAGGGACTTTCGTCTCAGGCAGAAGATGAGGATGAAAGGAGTGATGATGGGGCTGAGCAGCTCCTCGAGGATGAAAACCTGTGGACAGAGGCTGTTTACTTTCAGGAAAAAGCCACCTCCTGGACTGAGAGCCCCTCACTCACAGATCCCGATTAATGGACACCCCTCCACAGGTTAGAGGCTTGCTCACACATTCCCCCACCATGCCCCCTCACCCTCCGACTGACCCAAGCTCACCCAACACTGTTCCCCCCACCATCTGCTCTACACTGACTGATTTTCCTCCCCATTCAATAGGCCACCCAAACGGACTGCTGCAGTATCCGACCCAGCCCAGGACACCACCACCACCACCACACCTCTCCCCACCACCCAGCAGCAAGCCCCCTCTCTGGGACTATGTGAACCATAACTCAGTGTCATAAACCTGGAATAGGAAGCAAATGCCCCACCAAAGCTCCTTACTGCTTTGTATTGAAAGAGCTGAGCAAACTCGTCCCTGGTCTCGCAGCGATTTGCTGTGCCCTGCCAGTGATCAGGCATGTAGTGGATATGAGACAGAATCACCCTCAGTAGCTGCTCCGGGCAGAACACCATGTGTTTGTCTGGGATAAAACACCTGAACAAAAGAAAGATTGTTCACATAAACAGGAATCAGCAGTAACCAGATACTGAAACTCAGCAGCCGAACTGTGCAGTGTTTTTCTACAATGAGATGCTGGTTGTCGCATAAATATTGGCCACAACACCAAGGAGAGTTCCCCTAGTTCTCTTCAAAATGGTGTCGTGGGAACGTTTACATCCACCTGGAAGACAGACAGGGCCCAGTTTTAATACCTCATCTGAAAGACAGAACCTCAAACAGTGCTGCACTCCCTCAGTACTGACCCTCCGACGGTGCAGCACTCCCTCAGTACTGACCCTCTGACAGTGCAGCACTCCCTCAGTACTGACCCTCTGACAGTGCAGCACTCCCTCAGCGCTGACCATCCAATGGTGCAGCACTCCCTCAGTACTGACCTTCCGACAGTGCAGCACTCCCTCAGTACTGACCTTTGTGATGTGTGTAAATTCAGGCAAAGAATACTGGAAACCCATCTAAAGGTGACTAAAGGGCTTGGTTAGCCGTCTGCGACACAGGATTAAATTCTTTCTTCAAAGCGTGAAGAATGCTTTGGAAGAAAATCACTGAGGCAACTAAACTCAATGTGCAGAGATAAAAGGAGATGTGAAAATGTTATGCAGCATTTCATGATTGAAAGGTTACCAAAATATTTTTTTAAATGCATTTAGCTGTAAGACTGGAAGAGCTGCAGAAGAAAGCACTCAGGGGATAAGGGAACCTTACAGAGGAAATTATGGCAGAATTTTCTGTGGAGTTTAGGGAAAGGACCAGACTCAGAGGCCTCTCCTAAACTTAAAATCATAGAATAATCAAATTATACAACACAGAAGGAAGCCATTCGGCCTATCATGTCTCTGCTGACTCTAGGAATTAGTGTAACTATCCAATTAGTCCTAATCCTCTGTTCTTTCCCCATAACCCGGCAACGTTTTCCCTTCAATTTATTCAGTGTTTCTTTCATATTTAGGGACTTATTTTATAGTGCAAGTTAGTTCTGCTAGAAATGAACATTGCATGGTTCAGTATTTCAACATGTACATTTTTACATATGAGAAATATTAAAAGGAACCTAAATCTAGTTTTAACATTGATTCCTATGGGAACCCATGAGTAATGTGATGTCATGATTTTCAGGAACGCAACTACAGTGAGGACTTATTGTACTGACCCTCTGACAGTGAAGCACACCCTCCCCTCCCCAGTCCTGACCCTCCGACAGTGCAGCCCTCCCTCAGTACTGACCCTCCGACAGTGCAGCACTCCCTCAGTACTGAGCCTCCGACAGTGCAGCACTCCCTCAGTACTGACCCTCCGACAGTGCAGCACTCCCTCAGTACTGACCCTCTCACAGTGCAGCACTCCCTCAGTCCTGACCCTCCGACAGTGCAGCACTCCCTCAGTCCTGACCCTCCGACAGTGCAGCACTCCCTCAGTACTGACCCTCTGACAGTGCAGCACTCCCTCAGTACTGACCCTCTGACAGTGCAGCACTCCCTCAGTACTGACCCTCCGACAGTGCAGCACTCCCTCAGTACTGACCCTCCGACAGTGCAGCACTCCCTCAGTACTGACCCTTAAATAGTGCAGTGTTACCTCAATGCTAGCCTTCCGACAGTGCAGCACTCCCTCAGTACTAACCCTACGATAGTACAGTGCTCCCTCAGTACTGACCCTCCTGCAGTGCAGCACTCCCTCAGTACTGACTTTAGGAAGGTTATGTTGGAACTGTACAAAACGCTAGTTAGGCCACAGCTGGAGTACTGTGTGCTGTTCTGGTCCCCACATTATAGGAAGGATGTGAATGCACTGGAGGGGATGCAGAGGAGATTCACCAGGATGTTGCCTGGGCTGGAGGGTTTCTGCTATGAAGAGAGACTGGATAGGCTGAGGTTGTTTTCCTTAGAGCAGAGAAGGCTGAGGGGGGACCTGATAGAGGTATGCAAAATTATGAAGGGTTTAGATAGGGTAGATAGGAAGAAACCTTTCCACTTAGCGGTGGTGTCAATAACCAGGAGGCATAGGTTTCAGGTTATGGGAGGAGGTTTCGAAGAGATTTGACGGGGGATTTTTTTCACCCAGAGGGTGGTTGGAATCTGGAACACGCTGACTGAGGGGGTGGTAGAGGCAGGAACCCTCACAACATTTAAGAAGTATTTAGATGAGCACTTGAAACACCATAACATACAGGGCTACAGGCCAAGTGCTGGAAAATGGGATTAGAATAGATAGGTGCTTGATGGCCAGGATAGACATGATGGGCCGAAGGGTCTGATTCTGTGCTGTATAACTCTATGACTCCATGGGTGCTGACCCTCCTACAGTGCAGCACTGTGACTGGCAGCCTCAATTGTGTGTTCAGGTCTCTGGAATGTGCAGACAGGCAGAACTATCAGTTGATGACCCGAGACATCACTCCCTTTTCTCTCCACGTTCCCCGCATTCCTCGCACAGAGTCAACCCATGTTTCTACCCAGGATTCTCACCTACACACAGTAACACAGAGGCCGAGGAGAGTTATGGTAGTCAGCACATGCTCTACAGCTAGAACGTCCTCATCATACACAGTTAGAGCAATGAGCACGGCCAGGATTGAGCCAGCAAAGAAGGCAAGATTTTTTGCTAGAACCGTGAGCAATGGGGACAGGAAGCAGTTCATGTACTTTGAGGCGGCTTTATAGCCCTTGCTGAGCCGAGACTGTAGCTCATGGTCCAGCTCATTGAAATGGCGGAGGTAACATCGGCCATACAGTGACCAGCAGCGAGCCCCTAGGCTGCCTGGCTCTCGCTTGATCACCTCAGTGTAGCTGAAGAAAGCATAGAGAATCTGCCAGATCAGGATAACCGGGCACAGCAGCAGGTTGGTGATGCCAATCCACAGGATCCTCGTGCTGAGTTTCTCGGCCAGTTCTAAACGGTTCCCTGCCCTCTTGTACTCCGACTTCAAACTCCACTCGTTCTGAAAGAGAGATCCTGGTCCCCACAGGAAGATCAGTTCAAAGTTATACTTCAAGCCTCTGGTATAGAAGACCACCTCCCCAAGGGCGGGAACGTGAAAGTGAATTGGCAGAAGGGATTTGTTGATCATAGCCACTGTGTAGTTTTTGAAACGCAGAATGCGATGGTAGATATCCAGCTCACTCAGCTCCCTCTTGTGGATGCAAATCTGATGTTCTTTCTGAATCTGGATAATGCGATCTTGAACTTCCTGCCAGCTGAAGTAGGGAAGATGAGACTGAAACAAAACATGATAGCATTAGCTCACACCAGCTGCTCCCCACTGACCCCCGCCCCCGATCCCACTGACCCCACCCCCTCCTCCCCACTGACCCCCGCCCCCTGCTCCCCACTGGCACCCGCCCCCTGCTCCCCACTGGCACCCGCCCCCTGCTCCCCACTGAGCCCCCGCCCCCTGCTCCCCACTGAGCCCCCGCCCCCCGCCCCCTGCTCCCCACTGAGCCCCCACCCCCTGCTCCCCACTGGCCCCCGCCCCCTGCTCCCCACTGAGCCCCCGCCCCCCGCCACGTGCTCCCCACTGAGCCCCCGCCCCCCGCCCCCTGCTCCCCACTGAGCCCCCGCCCCCCGCCACGTGCTCCCCACTGAGCCCCCGCCCCCCGCCCCCTGCTCCCCACTGAGCCCCCACCCCCTGCTCCCCACTGGCCCCCGCCCCCTGCGCCCCACTGAGCCCCCGCCCCCCGCCACGTGCTCCCCACTGAGCCCCCGCCCCCCGCCCCCTGCTCCCCACTGAGCCCCCACCCCCTGCTCCCCACCGGCCCCCGCCGCCCGATTCCCCACTGAGCCCCCGCCCCCCGCCCCCTGCTCCCCACTGAGCCCCCGCCCCCCGCCCCCTGCTCCCCACTGAGCCCCCACCCCCTGCTCCCCACTGGCCCCCGCCCCCTGCTCCCCACTGAGCCCCCGCCCCCCGCCCCCTGCTCCCCACTGAGCCCCCGCCCCCCGCCACGTGCTCCCCACTGAGCCCCCACCCCCTGCTCCCCACTGGCCCCCGCCCCCTGCTCCCCACTGAGCCCCCGCCCCCCGCCACGTGCTCCCCACTGAGCCCCCGCCCCCCGCCACGTGCTCCCCACTGAGCCCCCGCCCCCCGCCCCCTGCTCCCCACTGAGCCCCCACCCCCTGCTCCCCACTGGCCCCCGCCCCCTGCTCCCCACTGAGCCCCCGCCCCCCGCCACGTGCTCCCCACTGAGCCCCCGCCCCCCGCCCCCTGCTCCCCACTGAGCCCCCACCCCCTGCTCCCCACTGGCCCCCGCCCCCTGCTCCCCACTGAGCCCCTGCCCCCCGCCCCCTGCTCCCCACTGAGCCCCCACCCCCCGTCCCCTGCTCCCCACTGTGCCCCCGCCCCCCGTCCCCTGCTCCCCACTGAGCCCCCACCCCCTGCTCCCCACTGGCCCCCGCCCCCTGCTCCCCACTGAGGCCCCACCCCCCGCCCCCTGCTCTCCACCGGCCCCCGCCCCCCGATTCCCCACTGAGCCCCCGCCCCCCCGCCCCCTGCTCCCCACTGAGCCCCCGCCCCCCGCCCCCTGCTCCCCACTGAGCCCCCGCCCCCCGCCCCCTGCTCCCCACTGAGCCCCCACCCCCCGTCCCCTGCTCCCCACTGAGCCCCCGCCCCCCGTCCCCTGCTCCCCACTGAGCCCCCGCCCCCTGCTCTCCACCGGCCCCCGCCCCCCGATTCCCCACTGAGGCCCCACCCCCCGCCCCCTGCTCTCCACCGGCCCCCGCCCCCCGATTCCCCACTGAGGCTCCACCCCCCGCCCCCTGCTCCCCACCAGCCCCCGCCACCCGATTCCCCACTGAGGCCCCACCCCCCGCCCCCTGCTCTCCACCGGCCCCCGCCCCCCGATTCCCCACTGAGGCCCCACCCCCCGCCCCCTGCTCTCCACCGGCCCCCGCCCTCCGATTCCCCACTGAGGCTCCACCCCCCGCCCCCTGCTCCCCACCAGCCCCCGCCCCCCGATTCCCCACCGGCCCCCGCCCCCCGATTCCCCACTGAGGCCCCACCCCCCGCCCCCCCGATTCCCCACCGGCCCCCGCCCCCCGATTCCCCACTGAGGCCCCACCCCCCGCCCCCTGCTCTCCACCGGCCCCCGCCCCCCCGATTCCCCACCGGCCCCCGCCCCCTGATTCCCCACTGAGGCTCCACCCCCTGCCCCCTGCTCCCCACCAGCCCCCGCCCCCCGATTCCCCACTGAGGCCCCACCCCCCGCCCCCTGCTCTCCACCGGCCCCCGCCCCCCGATTCCCCACCGGCCCCCGCCCCCCGATTCCCCACTGAGGCCCCACCCCCCGCCCCCCCGATTCCCCACCGGCCCCCGCCCCCCGA
Source organism: Carcharodon carcharias (assembly GCF_017639515.1). Taxonomy (NCBI): domain Eukaryota; kingdom Metazoa; phylum Chordata; class Chondrichthyes; order Lamniformes; family Lamnidae; genus Carcharodon; species Carcharodon carcharias. The sequence continues at coordinate 1,424,922 of NC_054478.1, read as the reverse complement.
TTCCCCACTGAGGCCCCACCCCCCCGCCCCCCCGATTCCCCACCGGCCCCCGCCCCCCCGATTCCCCACCGGCCCCCGCCCCCCGATTCCCCACTGAGGCCCCACCCCCCGCCCCCTGCTCCCCACCGGCCCCCGCCCCCCCGATTCCCCACCGGCCCCCGCCCCCCGATTCCCCACTGAGGCTCCACCCCCCGCCCCCTGCTCCCCACCAGCCCCCGCCCCCCGATTCCCCACTGAGGCTCCACCCCCCGCCCCCTGCTCCCCACCGGCCCCCGCCCCCCGATTCCCCACCGGCCCCCGCCCCCCGATTCCCCACTGAGGCCCCACCCCCCGCCCCCTGCTCTCCACCGGCCCCCGCCCCCCGATTCCCCACTGAGACCCCACCCCCCCGCCCCCTGCTCCCCACCGGCCCCCGCCCCCCCGATTCCCCACTGAGGCCCCACCCCCCGCCCCCTGCTCTCCAACGGCCCCCGCCCCCCGATTCCCCACTGAGGCCCCACCCCCCGCCCCCCCGATTCCCCACCGGCCCCCGCCCCCCGATTCCCCACTGAGGCCCCACCCCCCGCCCCCTGCTCTCCACCGGCCCCCGCCCCCCGATTCCCCACTGAGGCCCCACCCCCCGCCCCCTGCTCTCCACCGGCCCCCGCCCCCCGATTCCCCACCGGCCCCCGCCCCCCCCGATTCCCCACTGAGGCCCCACCCCCCGCCCCCTGCTCTCCACCGGCCCCCGCCCCCCGATTCCCCACTGAGGCCCCACCCCCCGCCCCCCCGATTCCCCACCGGCCCCCGCCCCCCGATTCCCCACTGAGGCCCCACCCCCCGCCCCCCCCGACTCCCCACCGGCCCCCGCCCCCCGATTCCCCACTGAGGCCCCACCCCCCGCCCCCTGCTCCCCACCGGCCCCCGCCCCCCGATTCCCCACCGGCCCCCGCCCCCCGATTCCCCACTGAGGCCCCACCCCCCGCCCCCTGCTCTCCACCGGCCCCCGCCCCCCGATTCCCCACTGAGGCTCCACCCCCCGATTCCCCACTGAGGCCCCACCCCCCGCCCCCTGCTCCCCACCGGCCCCCGCCCCCCGATTCCCCACCGGCCCCCGCCCCCCCGATTCCCCACTGAGGCCCCACCCCCCGCCCCCTGCTCCCCACCGGCCCCCGCCCCCCGATTCCCCACCGGCCCCCGCCCCCCCGATTCCCCACTGAGGCCCCACCCCCCGCCCCCTGCTCTCCACCGGCCCCCGCCCCCCGATTCCCCACTGAGGCTCCACCCCCCGATTCCCCACTGAGGCCCCACCCCCCCGCCCCCTGCTCCCCACCGGCCCCCGCCCCCCGATTCCCCACCGGCCCCCGCCCCCCGATTCCCCACTGAGGCCCCACCCCCCGCCCCCTGCTCCCCACCAGCCCCCGCCCCCCGATTCCCCACTGAGGCCCCACCCCCCGCCCCCTGCTCTCCACCGGCCCCCGCCCCCCGATTCCCCACTGAGGCCCCACCCCCCGCCCCCTGCTCTCCACCGGCCCCCGCCCCCCGATTCCCCACTGAGGCCCCACCCCCCGCCCCCCCGATTCCCCACTGAGGCTCCACCCCCCGCCCCCTGCTCTCCACCGGCCCCCGCCCCCCGATTCCCCACTGAGGCTCCACCCCCCGCCCCCCCGATTCCCCACCGGCCCCCGCCCCCCGATTCCCCACTGAGGCTCCACCCCCCGCCCCCCAATTCCCCACCGGCCCCCGCCCCCCGATTCCCCACTGAGGCCCCACCCCCCGCCCCCTGCTCTCCACTGGCCCCCGCCCCCCGATTCCCCACTGAGGCTCCACCCCCCGCCCCCCGATTCCCCACCGGCCCCCGCCCCACCGTTCCGACACCCACCCCCGTTCCCCATTGACCCCCCAACTCTGCTGTTTCCCACCAACCCCCTCACCCTGGTGTTCCCTACTGAGTCCCACTCCACTGTTTCCCACTCACCCTCGTATGCCACCTTAAACACACATTCACCCTTCCCCAGCTTTAACATTCACTCCCTCCACCACCAACACACAGTAGCAGCAGTGTGTGTACCATCTACAAGATGCACTGCAGGAATTCACCAAGGCTCCTTAGACAGCACCTTCCAAACCCACGACCACTACCATCTAGAAGGACAAGGGCAGCAGATAGATGGGAACACCACCACCTGGAAGTTCCCCTCCAAGTCACTCACCATCCTGATTTGGAAATATATCACCATTCCTTCACTGACACTCAGTCAAAATCCTGGAACTCCCTCCCTAACAGCACTGTGGGTGTACCAACACCACATGGACTGCAGCGGTTCAAGAAGGCAGCTCACCACCACCTTCTCAAGGGCAATTAGGGATGGGCAATAAATGCTGGGCCAGCCAGCAAAGCCCACATCCCAAAAGTGAATTCTAAAATCTAGATGGCCAGTATAACCTGCATCAACCGATACACCCCAGTAATTCCAAACATGTCACAGGCACAGTGGTAGCTCTTTCAACTGTCACAATATCATGGCTTCAAGCCCCACTCAAGAGACAGGACTCTACCCCCCTCAGCAGTTCTCATCTCA